>NW_027120709.1:0-120141 GCF_030686945.1 Centruroides vittatus | reverse complement strand
ACAAACAGACTAACAATGTGCAATATTAAATAATTTTAGTAAACTAAGTTTGTTAAATTGTTCGAATTATTTTCAGCTGTATCGATATTCCCTAACAATAAAAACAATAAAAAATAAAAAGCAACGTCACAATTGCTGTTGAACCGTTTTACTTCCAAAGAACCTACAGTCCTCATTTTGTAAGATATTTCTTTGGAAATTATTGGCATTATTCCATTTGTATGTCTATCATCTACTAGATGATCATTAAGACCCATCAGCCTGAAATGAAAGGTCGACCACTTTATAACTTTAAACGTGCCTTTACGATTTGGACTGGGCTTTTGGCGACTGATAGCTTCTGTAGCACTTCGAGAGCGATTCTATTTGTCAATGTTCTGGATAAATACACGTTTTTCCTTCATATCTTTTAACAGTGATCAATACTAAGCTTTACTCTTTTCGAAATACTACATTGTATAAATGCGTACGAACAGCAACGCAAAGCGATTAATTCAACATATAAAGTTTTTATTTTGAAATATCACAATTAAGTAATGCAAAAACTTTCAAATATTGCTATTGTAATAAACAGTAATACAATCTTTCATACAAGCATTTCATACAACACAACTATGTATAAATTTTACTGTGTTATTCAGTCGTAAAACGGTTCAAACAGTTATTGAAATTTTTCACTGGCTGCAATACAACGCAATTTCGGTATTGCAAAGGTTTATAAAATAAAAATTCCAGTTATATTACAAAATTTAAACTAAGAATTGCAGTGGTTTGCATTGTATAAATCGCTAGAGAGGTTTCTGATTGGTGAATGTCGAAAAGTCGATTGAATGACGTTAACAAATATTTAAACGAATCACGTTACAGACAACATGTTTCCTAGAAACAAGAATAATCAATAAAGGTATTGTTCCTGTATAATTTTATAGAAGTTTATTTTGAAATTTTAGTAAGTTGCATAAAGTTAATACCAATATTATTTTAATTTTTTAAATTGTTGTTGCGAATTAAAACAATTAGCAAAAACGTTCATTTGTAAACGTGTTCGAACTTCTGTAAAATATAAATTTCATTTACAATAGCTTTGTTTATAAATCCTGAAAATGCACATTGTTTATTGTGTTCCATAACAGGGTGATTGTAAAATTTATTTTTTTATTATGAGTTTATACTAAATACATGAAATTTTACCAGAAATAGTCAAAATCACAGGGCATTTTAAAGTACAGTATTTTTATATTCAGAACTTTTATTTACGATTTGTACCGCTGCCTGGCGAACAATTGCAACGTAATTGCCATGAAATGGCCCACCAGTGGTCAAGAGTTCCATTCTCTGAACACTGAGAGTTCGGTCGTTAATTTCGCGCCTCTGGCCACGTGGAATTTTCCGGGTCTTCTTCACGTCTGTAACGCTTGAATAGCCAGTTACCCTTCAAAATCCTCCCTAAAAGCATTATTCTCGGCGTGACGACCATTATAAACGTATAGAACTACTATTACATGACAATTAAGTCACACTTTACGCGGAGCGATATAACTGAAACTCATGTCTAACTAGCTGATACAAAACAAGACCGTATAGTGTCTTAATTTAGTTTTAATGATATTGTGTAATTTAAATAAATGCATTAGTTTCGTTTTGTGTTTGTTTTTTCTAATTTCTTTTTTGGTAAAATAGTGTTTGGATTATTGGATTATTGGATTATTAAACTGCAATATTTATAAAATAGACTACTGTGTATATGCCTGGATTCGTTAGACATAAAACACTGTGCGTATTTCATGTATAACCAACACAGCAAATACAAATTTTTGTAAATTAATCAATACATTTAGTTAAATGTAAATCTGATCGATGAACAAATTATATATCCGAACCTGTATTATACGCCACTTAATTGTTTGAATACTTTCAAATATGTTTGAATTAATGCACTTAGATTATTAAAGACTACAATTATGATGTACATACGTGTCGTTTATTTACATAGCTAATGTATTCCATGATAAATCCACGATTATGTCTTATAACTAATTTACAAATTAAACACTGATGTTTACTATACTCTGCTTTAAAAAGAATTTTTCTATCGAGTAGAATAAATCGATATATATGTTTAATTCATAAATATTCCTAGATGCATTACTCATACATTAAGATATTTCAGATTAATTAATGCTTACAAAATTTACGAAATAAAGTTAATGAATGGAATGATTTATTGATAATAGATTGAAAATCTATTCCTAAATAATGCGAATGAAGAATAATAAAGTTTTCCATTTGATATTTAACTTTCACATAATTATGAATGCAAGTACATAAGTGCATTTGGTTATAAAAATGAAAATTTTAAAGAACAAAATTTAATTATTTCGATATTTTGCATAACTTAGCAGCAAGAGATTTCAATTTATTTAAATAAATGCAATTTTACTGTATACTGCATATCACTCATGAAAGAGTTAGTTTTTCTCGTACATTTTTAAATTTTAATTTAGATTAATTCAAATATTCCGCTAATATATTAGGCCTATAGCAAATGTAGGTCAATTAGAAAAATGGCCGAAGACTGCTTCTACTGCACACTTTATCCATCGTGTAACGTATCCCTTCTGCATGGAGACATTGTCTTCGAGCGCTGTAAATGCCATCAACTGACTCCGAAACAATCCAAAATCATGTCTGTATATTCAAAATTAGTTCAAGCTATTATTTTCGGTCATTTTTTGCTAACCTGCATCCACACGCTTTCGACCGAAAACAACGTCATTGCCTGTAGTCCCATGGGAACAACAGGTAGAAGTAGAGATAACACCATGTTTATGAAAGGAATATTTGCATGCAACTCGTTGATTTGTAGTTTAACAATTCAATATGGAAGACGAAAGAAAATCACAATGGAACTTAAAACATCAAGTTATTATGGAGAAAAACAGAAATTGGAAAAATATCAGCTGTTAATGTCCTATTTTTTAATATATTGCTATTGTATCGTATTAGGTTTAGCTGTTTTTAACAGTTCATTTCTTATTAGACGATTCGAAAATCGATTAAGTTGTACTAGAGCTCTTCTCTGCCTTGTATACAATATAATATACACTATATTCGAATCGTCTGTATGGATATGGTTTCTATCTGTGTGTATGATAATTGGAATTGCGGTTAAAAAAAGATTTGATGCCTTGTCTGTCCAGTTAGAACAAGCGAATTCAATACGGCTAGAAAGAAATGTTAACGAAATCATTTGTAAGCACGTAGAATTATGCGAATTCCTTCAACAGTTAAATGACAAATGGAATGAATATGTACTTATTGAATACGGAATGCTTCTGTTTTGTATTTCTCTTCTTATTTACAACACTATCTTTGAGGGTTTATTATTTCATATGTATATATATTTTATAATATGTATTACTACGATAATGTGCATCATTTTCGGCATTATTGGTTCTTTCGCTCTTGCTCAACTCTGTGCATCAGTAAGTATAAATACTGTAAGATAATCTGTATATTTCCTTTGTTTTATAATATGTATTTATGTCTATATAGGCTTATGACTCGTTTCAAGAAATAAGAAAGTTGGGAGCTGGTATTTTACCGTTGGAAACTAAACTTAAAGTATGAAAACACTTTCTCGAGTAAAAGTATAATTTAAATTCTATAAAACAAATATTTATATTTATTTATAAAATAATATTTGTTGCAGATGTTGAACTTCATGAAGAAATTTTAAAAAAAGAATATTGGACTTAGTTGCGGTGATTGTTTTGTATTTTCAAAACAAACAGCAGTACAGGTAGTTTACCTTGTTTTCTACACCATATACGTTTATACATACAAACAATACATTAAGAATTTATTTAATTTTATGATTGACTTAAGTTCAGTTCACTCTGAGAGAATAGAGAATGCGAATGAGAAAAGGAAAAATCGACTGCAATCATTTGTAAGCAGCCAATTGTTTGTAAGCACGAAAAAACGAAAGCAAAATGGCCGATAATGATATTATATTGTTTACTATATTTATTGAGAAGAAAAGACACGTTAAAAAGAATACCATGCTGAATAATAGGAATATCAATAAAGAATTGGGAATTATATCTGTATTGCGTGAAAAAGTTGTAGCCATTTTGCAAGAACTAGGTGACAACTAGCAAGAATACGATTGGTGGCGAAATTTTTTTGCTAGTGTAACAGCTCCAGAGTTATTAACTATGATGCTATTCGCGAAATAATAAAATTCACCGGATACGACGTCATATCTGACTCTGTTTTTCGCTTTCGTTAACGAATCGCGCTTAGTGTGAACTAACGAGTAGTTTTAAAGTGAACGGTATATATTATTTGCTTTTTATACGTGATAATTGTGTCATAAATGAAGCGACCGAATTATTATCGTGTTTAAGTTGGCGTTTATTTAATTATTTATACTACAAATTTGAATATTTTTACACAGTTATATTTTATTTAAAATATGCAAAAAATTTTTCTTATTTTTCAGACCTATAAAGCTCTGTATACCGTATTCAACATGCTACTGCAAATCCGAGATGTCTACTTTAAAGAACGTCGAACCTGTGTACTTGAAAGTAACAATACTACTCTTAGCACCAGAAATTAGAGAAAACTTACCTTAGGAAATTTGTACTAGTAGCTTGAATTACTAACATTTTAAACGTTCGCGTATTAGTTAAGTATTGTTTACTGATACGTCTAATAAAATATTAGAAAACATTAATGTGTCATCATTAAAAAATATTTTGTGTGAAACCAAGATCACAAAGGTAGAAATATTTTTGTATGTAGCAGTTGTATGATGTCATTCTGACGTCGTTATCTTTTGTAAAATATACCGGTAATATACGTATTGTATTCTGATTCATCACAATATAATTATTTGGATTTCAATACTACTAAAAATAAATAGTTTATTGTCGAATGAAGCTTTCTGTCTGGTGACATAATCGAATGGTTTTTATATTGATTTTTTTATATTACTCTTTGTGAAATCTTTGTACAAAATAGTATGGAGCAAAAAATATGATTTTACTTGTTAGCTCTATTAGTCCTTACGTTTTCAATATTCTGTACTAACATATCGGGTTTTTCATTTACGAGAATTTTAATCGTAAGAGTACACAGATTTAATTTTTCAGTGCTGTAGAATGCACATGTGTATTAAAATCTACGTTATTTATTATTATTTTCCGAGTAGTACATTTGGTTTAAAATATTTCGTTTGAATACAACATAAAAACATACGTTAGAATTTCAATTAAACAAGTATTTTTGGCTATTTTTCATTAAAATTTTATGAGCATGACGTGCTCTATACTTTCTGATAACAGCTTTTATAATTTAAACGAATATATTTATATCGCGTAGAAAATTGTATTTTCTATATAACGCACGACCGTCTAGGTATGTTTTCGCTATTACCCAACTAAACTTAAAGAAATTATCTATTTTACTTGATTGGCTCTGGATTTGTAAAAAGATACGTGAATCTTTACATATTATTATGTTTTTCGGAAGCTGGTATGCTATGCAAAAATATTGAAACAAAGTAGCGTATGAAGCAGTAAAAAAATGAAATAATTTTGAAATTTTTGAGTGTATCGATTGATTTTGATGCTGGCACACAACAAGATATCCCAGTCAAAAGAATGTACATTCTGGGAAAAATTTGAAAGAAAACTGGTTCCTGTTTGCAAAAAAGAATCCAGCATACTTTACGAACAAGATTGCATGCCTAAGCATAACTCTAGGCAATTTCTAGTGTTTAAGAGATGAAATCCGCTTAGCCAATGGTTCACTATGGGCATAGAACAGAGAGCGACAGAGCAGTGGATTTTGCGTGAAAAACTTTTGCGACAGTCTCGGCCGGGTTTTCTTCCCGGATTTTTTACAGCAGCAGTAGTTTCTGTAATCGCTCAAAATATACATGTAAAGACAGGACGTGTACAAGAGCACTTGGCCATCTTTGTCTGTGTTGTGTTTTCTAAATCCCAAAAGAACTCAAATTTCATTATTAACAAGCAACAGAAAATTCATTCATTTTTCTAGCTTATTCTGTAAATATAATAAAAAGTAATGAACGATATTTGTCCATTTTCTCATGCAAATTCGTAATATTTTGACCAAAACTTGGCCTTGAAAACAGGGAGCATTTTTTGATTTCAACACCAAATTTGCTCCGATTGCAACCAGTGGTACTATATGGGAGTGCTGGTCCGACGTTGAATCACTGTTCTAATATTCTGACAAAATGTATGGTGCCTTTTTTAATGCGTGTATTTTTTTTTTGTATGGATTGCAGTTTCCGCTGGACTTGTACTTTAGAAATAAAAAATAATAGGATCTCAAGATTATTTGAATGTGAGAATGAAAAATTTTAGGCTCTTTTATAGTATAAAATAAAAATGTTAAAGAGAAGAAAAGAAAATCAGTTTTTAAAGTTAAATATTTTCTTTTAGAAAATTAAGAAAACCAAAGATCAAGTACATTTTTAGAAATGGTCTCAGATAAACTCAATAAAAAGAAAAATATATTAAATATAAAAAACAGGAAAAAATGTATATTTAATTAACAGTTTTAAGTGAAGTTGAAAAAGTTGATAACTTTAAGAGCATAACAACTGTTTGCAATGTATACTAAATAAAATAGAATAGGCAAGAAAGATCGGAAAAGTTTAACAAGTCCCCCCGAATTCATGCCGACATAGAAGATTAATAATTATTAAATTTTAAAAGAAAGAATGTGTTTGAAATATGTAGTGATATCAGACCTACTCGCTTCATCCCGAGTGTGATTCCCGTTATATATATGTATGTTACTCTATGGCATATATTTTGTCGGATTTATGTTTATTTATGTACTGTTCTATTGTTTTAACATGCTAAAGTTTCAATGTAAAAAGAAAATTAAACAGAAAAAGTTTAAAAGATTTGGAAAGCAGAGACAGCACGTCAATGTGGAAGGTTCTAAGGGTGAGGAAAAAGTTTGTTATTGGTTTGGAGGATTAAAGGAATGTTTTAAGTCCTGTTTGTCTGAGGATTTTTATTTAGAAAAGGTCCTGCAAGGATAGAGGATCACCTACAGAATCTGTTCTTAAAAAGTTCACTATATCACTACTTGGTAATGCAGTGAAAACAATAAAGTTTATGTTATGGCTTCGAAGAGTGAAACTTATGTTTGCCAAAGAGAAACTCCAAAGAAAAAATTTGGCTTTAATTTCGGGTGCAATAATTTTTAGTTGTCGCAATATGTTTACTTCTCAGATGGTTTTATTTAAATATCAATTGTTTCTTCTTTGCATTCTATTGGTTGTCAGTTATTTATGACTATTATTATTTCTATATAATAATCACCTACTCAGACTCAGCTTCTTAATGAATATACTAGATACATGCAATACACCTTATTGCTGAGAACCGATATTTATTACCTAAAACTAACGTTTTCGGCCCAATTTATGGGCCATCTTCAGGTTACAGTTGTTCGACTCTAATGCAAAATCAAACAGGTTCAAAATTAAACCAAATTAGAACATACGTTTAAATTAAACTAATAGAACAAGCATACCACAAAATAATAAATAACAAAAATCAAAATAACACGAAAAATGAAAATGAAAATAAAATAAAATACTGTGACTGGCCGTAAATTTTTAGGAACAATTCCTTATGCATTAACCCAGATACCTACTGAGTCACGGCAGACGCATTATTACGTGTGTTACTTCTTACTATGTATTTCCAGGACGACGGTAACCCCGTCGCATCCTTATAATTTAAACATCTGTCAGCCAAACTCGCTCTGTAGATTTCGCATTTCTCAGTTATGGATGATAGCGTTGGCGAGCGTACTTTTGCAAGAATTTTGGCATCCTCCCATTCAAAAACTGAACCATCCGCTTGCGCCATTTTGGATAATGCTGTTGCACACCTGTTTTTTGCGACATCGTACCGGTGCTCCTTTATCCTCACTCCAAGGTATCTATTAGTGTCACCTACGTAGTCCTTATCGATTCCCAACTAGTCATTTATGTAGGGAAATGCATATACTCCTGCTTGCTCTTTATCGTAAATTCTTTCTTTGTCGTTTCTAATCAACCTATACACTGTGCGGCCCTTTTGCATATTATACTGGCGTTTTTGTGTCTCGCTATTTGCTTCATAATCGGGAAGAGACATTTATTATACGTAAACTTTGTGAAGTTACCCCCAGCCTCTGGTTTCTTCTTAGAGTTGCTCCTAGGCCTTACGTACGCCGCTATTAAACGCTCTATAGTTCTTGTTTCAAACCCTAACTCCTTTGCTACCTTTTTGATTCTACCAAGCTCATTCATCGTGTTCATTACATCTGAGCAATACAAAAACGCTCTTCTGATTAGGGCCCTAAATGCAGATAATTTATAAACCGTTGGGTCATTGGAATTTGCCGGAATATACATCGGATCATGTGTGGGCTTGATGTACACCCTCGTGCATAAAGCTCCATTCTTAAATTCAATGCCAACGTCCAAGAAGTGTAGCTCCTTGTTACTAACTTGCTCAAGGTTGAGTTTTAAGCCATGCTAATTAGAGTTCACTTGGTCCAAGAATCGTTGTATCATGGCGTCATTCTTCCAAATAATTAGAACATCGTCTACATATCTTTTGTACATGATTATATATTCATTATAGTTGAAAAGTGTCATGCGTTCCATCTTTCTCACCACCAACTCACAGAGCAAGCCAGACATCGGGCTGCCCATTGGGACCCCTCTTAACTGCTTATAAACTTTACCTTGGAAACTGAAAAATGACTGAAAGCATATTAGATCAACCATTATCTCTAAATCTTTTCTGTGCTCGTATGCTTTTGGGTGCAACCCACATAACAGGTTCACTAACTCCTCAAAACATGAAGTAAGATTTATTAATGGAAACATACTTTCGAAATCCATAACCGTCCCAATCTCATTGTTCATTAACGATATATCATGCAGGTTATTAACCAAACTAAACGGGTCCTTTACGACAAATTGGTGGTCTTTAATTAGTAGTGTTAAATGCCTATGCATACGTTTTTCCAGAATGTGTGTTGGTTCTTTACATTTCTCTACAACCGGTCTGATCTCTTTACTGTTTTTATGTATTTTAGCGAACCCAAACAACCTAGGTACACCTGGGCAGGTAATGTGGGCCTCTTTTAGGAAAGGGAATAACGATGCTATGGGCGATTTTTCCAATTTTCTTAGTTTTCTGTCAATTCTTTTAACAATACCTCGGTCTACCTCTTCACACTCCGTCTTTCTTATATAGTCATCCAGGGCTTCATTATACCTTTGTTTCTTCATTAAGACCAAATGCTTACTCTTATCCGCCCTAGTGACCACTATATCATTAGTATTCAACCATCTTCTAGCCTGGTTAATGCACAATTCTTTATCCTGCCTCCTGGAGCATTTTTCAGTTTTGAATGCCGTTTTCCATCTGTAATAGTCCTTATCCACTTCACACATACCTACAATTCCTCTTTCTACTTCTGCTACTACGCTTCTCCCGTTCCTATTGTTGTCCGGAACATAATTAGGACCTTTTTCCAGAATCTGTTTAACACATTGCGGGAATCTGATCCCATAATATATACGGGGTTGGCTTCAAAATGCTCTTAACCTTGGACGGTTGCTTTTTCGAAATCCACAGCAGTTTTTTCCTGTATTTCTTTCTTAAAATAATGCTTATCTGGTCCGTTAACTCAACTACTCTTAAATTAATACTCGCTAATGTATCCGGGTTCTTTTTAAATATATTATCTTCCAGTTCCACTATTTCTTTAATGGTTCTGTACTTTATATTCTTTACTCGTTTAATTGAATTATTTAAGCACAGCATTCTTACTCTTTCCCGTAACGACATACATTCATCAGGCAACTTAATTCTAAAAATAGATATTGGATAAATTCTTCTTGCCCGACACTCTTTCAAGAACTATAATCTGGAGTCTATCTTTACAATTTTCACAGCCAGTTTTCTATAACTCCTTAAAAAGTGAACATAATGTATATTTTTTAAAATTATATCGTTTTGTAAAAATTATATGTTTTATCTTGGTAAAAAGTTAATTTTTCAAAATAAAAGTACTTTGTTCTTAGTGAAGAAAGATAAAAGTGTGACCATAGGGCCGGTATCTCTTTGATACCCCGTCAGGATGACACCACTGTACCTTTAGATTGATACAGAAAATCAATTGCGCGAGCGGTTACGTATGGGTTAGACCCGGAATGAAGCGAGTGGAGAGGATGACGGAAAAAACGCACCCAGAGATTTATATATAAAAATATACCCGTTTATTTTTTCCATAGAACTAATTAGATACAAGCGATTACTTTACAGAGAGACACGTGATAAGGTACATGGCTCACGATCCGCGAACATAAATTCTACGCGGATTAGAGAGAGAGAGAGAGCTTACAAATATTCGCGTGTAGGCTAAATACCTTAAGATATGTAGTCGGATGTCGATGTAATAATCGATGATATCCTTATAGACCGTTGTAGGCGTTCGGACTAAGAATAGATGATCTTGTAGTAGATCGTCAGTAATGACTCTGTCCACTAACAGGTAATAGTTGTTCAGATAGGAAGTGTAACGACGACAGTTCGGCTTGAATATCGATGATGAGGGAGGATTGGCGGCGACAGGTAACTATCCTTTTGAGCGCACAAACACACGGTCAGTAACAACTTCTCCGTCTTACTCATCGTACTCCCTTTTTATATGGGGAGGGAGTTTGCAGGCCCTTCTTTGATTTCGTCAGAAGAGATGATCTTCTTGGACCAATAAAATTATTGGTGACGTAGTCGTGTCACCGAAATTTGACTCATCTTAACAAGGAACTCAACTCGTGGGAATCGAGTTTAAACTGTTCTTATCAACAGAATTTATCAGTTGATTTCCCGTTTAACTAACCCTTTTTGGTCTATTTCGTTCCGTTTTTGTATAAAATGTAGAGGTTGTATAAAATATAGTTAAAAGATTATAAAGGTACATATAAATGATAAAGTTCACAATATCCCGATCGTCACATCACCCTGGGTTTTCTAAAATCAAGCTTGGTTTTATCGAGCAAGCTGGATTTTCACCTAAGGAATTGGTTTTACAGATTCGTTCCGGCTCTCTCTCTTTTGCATTATATCGCGATCGCGTCATGATGTCCTATCAGTCGTCTTTTCGTTCGCGGAGGTTATTAATAAAGTACGGAAATTGGCAATTTCCTCACGATATTTGCTCTCTCTCTTTCTAGTAGAATAGTGAAAAAAAAAAAAAATAAGGAAGTCATGGAATAGGTTATCTGGAGTAAATATGATTTATTGATATATAAAGGCTACATGCATAGCAAAATTATAAGGATAAATCGTAGCAAGAGCTGTATATGCATAATGCCTGGAGTCTCGTTGGTCGGAGTATTCTGGATAAAGGGGAAAAGTCGTTAGATGAAGAAGGTAACAGGACATATTATAATTTATATTAATAAAATTTTGATTTCGTAGCTATTTCGTTTCTTAAAAGGGATTAAGTTTACGATTTAGAGAATTTTGCGATTTAGGTTCCCCTTTTCGTTACCTTTGGGGGTTGTATATTGTTCCTGCTTTCCCTTGGTGAGCTAGCTTTCCTTTTAGGGATTCGACTTCGTCGTGGAGTTGGAAGGATCCAAGGTCGATCTTCCACAGGTCCTTGACTTCTTAAAGCATAAGAATGAGATGAAGTCGGTTGTTCCTCTTCGATAGTGGATTCTATTTCAGGTTCCCTTTCATCTTCAGCTTCCGATTCTGATTCCGATTCAGATGTGGGTTCAGATTGTTGTCGTGACATCTCGGAGAAAGATAAATTCGTCCCAGGGGTCTAAATAGGAACATTCCTCTGGAAGAGATTGATTGATCGATGTGGTAGGGACAGGTTGATGTAGAGTGTTCAGCTCAAACTCTTGCCGCGCAATTGCGTGCTTGAGGCGATTAGCATGTACTTGCAGTCTTTTCTTGGTAGTTAGGTTTTCAATGATAAAGGTAACAGGGCTTAGTTCAGCCACGATTCGGAATGGCCCTGACCACCTCGGTGCCAACTTTCGTTTAAGTCCTTGAGGTACAATTACTTCGTTCAAAAATACTCGATCGTCAATATGATACGTAGGTATTTTGTGAGTTTGACGATGTCGTGTCTGTCTTTTTCGGGCAGCTTGTTCTGCATGTTTTTGTGCTACCTGATGAGCTTCTGTCATTCGGTATCTAAGTTCTGATGCATAATTGTCTTCAACATCGTATTTAGTTTTCGTGGGACTAGTTATTAGATCAAAAGGAAAGGTTGGATCTCTCCCGTATAATAGAAAGAAAGGGCTGTCGTCTGTAGAAGCATGTATGGTTGTATTATAAGCAAACAACGCATAAGGAATCCATTCGTCCCAATCTCGTTGGTCCTTAGCTACATAATGTGCAATGATATCGATAAGGGTCTTGTTAAATCTCTCCACTATTCCGTTACATGCAGGATGATATGCGGTAGTAAGAAGTCGTTTTATTTGTAATAATTCGCATACTTCCTTAAACATCTTAGATATTAGATTCGGTGCGCGGTCAGTAAGTAATTGAACAGGTGTGGAATGTCGTAGGACGATATGTGTGACAAATGCTTTCGCAATAGTTTTGCTCTGAATATTCGGTAAAGGTATGGCCTCGGCATAACGACTGAAATGATCGATGAAAACAAGTATATATTTGTTGCCATTTGACGTGACAGGTAAAGGTCCTACTACATCCATAGCGGTACGTTCGAACAATCGTGTTAGAGGAGGAAATAGCTGCAATTCCGCTTCTTGTCGTTTGTCCTTTCTTTTCATTAAAGCACAACGTTGACAGCTCTGACAATAGGTTTTTATATCCTGTTTCATTGTTGGCCAGTAGAACAGCGATTGAAGTTTTTGTTGCATTTTCTGTGATCCCAAATGGCCTCCAATAGGTGTGTCATGATGAATTCGTAAGATGTAGGGAATTAAGATGGACGGAATGACTAGTTGTTCTATGATTTCCCCTTGAGGGGTAGATTGTTGATGATACAACACTCCTTCTTCATCTAGGAAATAATGTTGTGTCTGATCTGGAGACGTATCGCTTTCTAGATGATGAATAATGGTATTCCATTTCTCTTCCTTTCTCTGAAATTCGCCAATTTGAGACTTTGAATAGATTGGGTCGAAGTTGTTGGCAGTCGAAATTTGTCGAATAGGAATTCTACTTAATGCATCTGCATTTTTATGACAACTTCCGGCTCGATGTTTGATATCAAAGTCAAATTCCTGTAAGAAAATGACCCATCGTGCAACTCGAGAATTTGAAGTAGAGTCTTTATTACTGATAAGCCATCTTAATGGTCGATGATCCGTTATTATAGTGAATTTTCTCCCATACAGGTATGGTCGGAAGTATTTGGTGGCCCAAACTACCGCCAAACACTCCTTCTCCGTAGTACTATAGTTCTTCTCTGGTTTTCTTAATATTCTGCTAGCATATGCGATAGGTTTTTCTCCGTCTATTTCTTCTTGAGACAAGACCGCTCCAATTGCTTCGTTTGATGCGTCTGTGGATAGAATAAAGGGTTTGGAAAAGTCTGGAGATTTCAAAAGAGGAGCTGAGGTGATTATTTCTTTGAGTCTCTCGAAACTGCGTTCGTGTTCTTCTTCCCATTGGAATTTGTTATCCTTTTTCAACAAATCGGTTAGAGGTTTTGCTATCTTTGCATAAGAATCAATGTGTCTTCGGTAGTAACCCGTTAATCCAAGGAAAGATTTGACATCGTGTTCGTTTGTAGGACGAGGGAAGTTCAGAACACATTTTATTTTATCTGGATCGGGTCGTATTCCTTCAGCCGAGACATCATGTCCTAAGAATTTTATTTGTTGTTGAAGGAAATGACACTTCTTGGGTTTTAATTTTAGACCCGCTGTAGCCAGTCTCTGAAAGATTTGTTCTAAACGAATTAGATGCGTTTGGAAATCGGAGCTAAAAGTTAGTATGTCGTCCATGTAAACTAGACAGGTTTTCCCCTTTAAGCCATGTAAGATAAAGTCTGCGGCCCTTTGCCAAGACGCTGGGGCTCCGCAAAGGCCCATTGCCATGCGATTCCACTGGTAATGACCATCAGGGGTTGAGAACGCTGACTTCTCCTTGTCGCGCAATCCTAATTGCCAGAATCCTGATAAGGTATCCATTGTCGAGAAGTATTTCGCCCGACCTATAAGACTAAGCGCTTCTTGCACCAAAGGTAAAGGATAAGGATCTGCCCTTGTCACTTTATTCAGCCTCCTATAATCTACCACAAGACGCCATGTTTGATCCTTTTTCTTCACTAACAAAGCAGGGGCTGACCAGGGAGATTTAGAATGTTCTATTATACCCTGCTCCAATAGTCCGTCAATGATTTTATTCATCTGTTCTCTTTGAGCATAAGGTATCCTGTAAGGTGGTTGATACACAGGAGAGGCATCTCCGGTGTTTATCTCATGTTCTACTACTGGACAATATCCCAAATCATAGTCATTCGCGGCAAACACATGCCTATATTGGTACAATAGATCTAATAAGGGACGCTTCTTGTCCTTTCCAATGCGGGTCCAATCGAATAGTTGACCGAATTCCTCTTTCGTTAGAGTTGCAGTTGCACTCGAATTCTGAGCGTCAGTAGATCTGATTGTGTTCGGGTTATCTTCTTCCTCTACTGCCTTGTGGAAGGTTCCTACACACTCGCCTTTGGATAATTTCCTTGGTTGAGTAGATAGATTCATGATTCGGATGGGGACTTGGCCTCCTTTTCTCGTCTTTACTAAGGAATCGACACCTAGGACACCCTCTGGATTAGATATTCCCGATTCTATAACTCCTATTTCTCCTCTCCGTTTTACTCCGGATATTCTCGCGGTAGTAATAATCTCTGTTCTTGGAGGAAGATTGCAGTCTGTTATCAAGATTACCTCTCTTGCCTGTTCTTTAGGAATAGGTTGTTGTGAAATATTAGATTTGTCGTTTTTCATAATTATAGAGTTAGTAGGAGGTCGTATAAACGTACCCTTACGAGTTCGTTTCCCATTTCCTCGGATTGATCGTGTTGTCTCCACTTCTGGCTTCCGAAAATCTATTTCCTCTCCTCCTGGAAGTATTATTTTCTCTCTTGCTAAATTTATGAGAAGTTCTTGGCCCTTAATTATATCTCGTCCTAATAGACCGTCAAAAGGATGAGGTATTTGATCGTCTACTACATAACAGGAGTAGTCGAATTGTAAAGGTCCTATTTGAAACCGGAACCTTATAGTTCCATACGTTCTGATGCCATGTCCCGTGACACTTTGAAAGAGTATTCTTCTTCCCCTTTCATTAAAATTGATTGTAGTTGTTTTCTTAGCGAAGGTTCGAGATATAAGTGTTACCGTGGAACCAGTATCTATCGCCAGTCGAGCTGGATAATCGTTGATTGAACAACACAGACTAGGTTCTAGATTATCGCCTATCCTTCTAGCTCCTATTCGATTTCGCGCTCCCAATTCATCTCCTTTTTCTTGTACATCTAAAGTCATGGTCTCAGATCGGATATTTTTTTGAGGTCGACGTGTGTGTGTATTATCGTTCCTCCATCGCCTATTATTCTGTCGCCAATTCATTTTGTTTATTCTCCCCTGTGGTGGGTTTTGAGTTGGCGCTTGAATTAGATTAGGTTGGAAGTTGCCTCTTCGTCTGCCTGGTAGATTGTTTGATCGATACGGTCGGCTTCTGCCGCGCGCTCCCCTGACAGATGAATCAAATCGAGAATACCCATGTCCTCCTCTCGAGGAATAATAGTGTCTTCCCCTGCTTACTGGATGTGTGAATCCACGCCGCTGATGATCCTCCTTTAATTTTAGTTCGTTTAATTGGCTTTGTATGTTAGCTAACGTCGTTTCGAGGTTACTTGTGCGTTCGTCCTTGAAACTGGTTATTGCCCCGACTATCCCTTGTGATTTCCCGGTCAACTGCTCTATAGTTTCCTCGCTGATTGCCACTTTAACTGCTTTATCAAAGGAATCTGGTTCTCTGGACATCACCCGTCTTTTAATTCTATCGTTGAGACCGCTTAAAAATTGGGCGAGTAGCCGCTCGTCTCGCTCTTTATTTTGGCAGCGCTTGAATATTTCTGTTTCGCGAGCATCGGCCCCTGTCTGTTCGATTATGGTCTCCGATACTAGGCCTTGCAACCGAACTGCGTACGTCTGTACGTCCTCGTCGCGTTTCTGAATGCATGCATGGAATTTCTGAAGTCTAAGCGAGTATGGTTCTTTCTCAAATCGTAAGATCATTTGTCGTTTGAACTCCTCGTATGTATCAATTTCTCGCATTCGCGCATCCTTCCATGCGAAATCCCTCGCAATGCCCGTTAATTTTAACTTCGCGACGCCGAGACTTTGTGCCTTAGTCCATCCAGTTAGTTTTGCTATTTCGTCTAGCGAGTCAAAGAAGTCCCTGATGCGCAATCCTGATGTGTCGCCCGAAAATGAGGGGGTTAAGGGAATCATTCCGGATAATCCCGAAGGTGCACTTCCTCCCGGATTCTCTCCACCTTGAGCCTCCATTCTTTGTTAGATTATTTCCTTCAAAACAAAATCCCACTTCTGACACCACTGTGACCATAAGGCCGGTATCTCTTTGATACCCTGTCAGGATGACACCACTGTACCTTTAGATTGATACAGAAAATCAATTGCGCGAGCGGTTACGTATGGGTTAGACCCGGAATGAAGTGAGTGGAGAGGATGACAGAAAAAACGCATTCAGAGATTTATATATTAAAATATACCCATTTATTTTTTCCATAGAACTAATTAGATACAAGCGATTACTTTACAGAGAGACACGTGATAAGGTACATGGCTCACGATTCGCGAACATAAATTCTACGCGGATTAGAGAGAGAAAGAGAGAGAGCTTACAAATATTCGCGTGTAGGATAAATACCTTAAGATATGTAGTCGGATGTCGATGTAATAATCGATGATATCCTTATAGACCGTTGTAGATGTTCGGACTAAAAATAGATGATCTTGTAGTAGATCGTCAGTAATGACTCTGTCCACTAACAGGTAATAGTTGTTCAGATAGGAAGTGTAACGACGACAGTTCGGCTTGAATATCGATGATGAGGGAGGATTGGCGGCGACAGGTAACTATCCTTTTGAGCGCACAAACACACGGTCAGTAACAACTTCTCTGTCTTACTCATCGTACTCCCTTTTTATATGGGGAGGGAGTTTGCAGGCCCTTCTTTGATTTCGTCAGAAGAGATGATCTTCTTGGACCAATAAAATTATTGGTGACGTAGTCGTGTCACCGAAATTTGACTCATCTTAACAAGGAACTCAACTCGTGGGAATCAAGTTTAAACTGTTCTTATCAACAGAATTTATCAGTTGATTTCCCGTTTAACTAACCCTTTTTGGTCTATTTCGTTCTGTTTTTGTATAAAATGTAGAGGTTGTATGAAAATATAGTTAAAAGATTATAAAGGTACATATAAATGATAAAGTTCACAATATCCCGATCGTCACAAAAGTATCTAAATATAATATTCAGAAATAAAAATAATGATGTATGTCCATATTAGAGATGTATGCTTTTTTCGATATTTGAAATAATATCACGAGAAAAACATTAGATATATGAAATACAGCCATAAACAATTTCTTTCTGTCAAATTACGGATTAAACAGGTTTATTTAGAAAAATTCAATCGCTAATAACTTACGTTAAATATACAGAGAGTACAGTATGCTTTTTATGTGATAGTATCTGCATTTACAAATTAACAATGTTTAGTTTTTTAACACATTACTATGCTATAATCTAGGAAACTATGTTTAATACACAAGACATACTACAAAAAGGGCAAGAAAGGAACATCAGTCATTGTAACTAATGTATTATTGAAAGTTTCATTCATATAGATAATTAATTTTATCAAGATACATTTTTCCAGAAAATAATTGTCGATATCTCTCGTAAATATAAGTAAATTTTATTATAATTTAGATAAAAACTCATTTTTTTACCACGCATGGCTTCTTTCTCGTCCCTCTTACTCTTATACTTGGAATATTCCATTTCGTAATTTGATGTAATAATAAAGTTTAAAGTTATTCTAAATAAAATATTGACACTTAAACTAGGTTAATATATATTGTCATTAGTCTCGAATGTGTTCATAAAAATGTATTAATCGATACAATAACACTTTCTCACTTCCTCCATGTATTAAAATTTGCATCTGTAATTGAAGGTAAAATATAACGAAACAATATGTTTATATTATCGATAGTTCTAAAAAATATCTTATTTTCACGTAGAAAAACAAAATAAGACAGAAGAAACAGACAATCACACGATATGTCTATCCAGGACATTCTATAATTCATTTTAAATTTCTAATGTCGACATACATGAATAGTTTTGTGTGTGTGAATATTATATTTCGATACTTTTATCTTTATTTACTAAGAACATTTTAAAACATTAACTTTTTACCAACATCAAACATCGAAGTAGGAACAGGCTGAAAATTACAACGAATTATAAGCTCTATTATGGGGATGTAAGCTTGCTTGTTTCATCTTTAATATAATTCATTTCTTTCTCTATTTACACTCAATTTACGTAAAAAGTATTCTATTCTCCTGTTTATAATGAATAGCAGAACTTCGTTTCTGTTTACTGAATGGAATTTCACAGTAAAATATTCAGAAACTAAATTATAAAAGCTTAACAAATTAACCCTTTCCATGCTGAAAACCTTTAGCATTAAGTAACTAGGCGGAATTCGTTATGCAACGCATTTTTGCGTTTTTTGGGTATTTTTTTAAATCGCGATATTTTGCTTCAATATCGCGCTATATTCAATCTGTTTTTTTTGTGTTTGATTAAAAACATATTACTGTTTACGATTGTAAAATTTTTAGTTTTATACATATGTAAAATAATATGAAGTTAGAGCACTCTCTACGTTGCGTCGCAGACAATTGGATACGTTTGGAGCGACAACAGAAAAACAAAAATTAACTTCTTACAGTAGAGATCGGTGAGCTTCGTGTTACATTGGTGTTAATGTAGAGTCAACATCGTTGTCCTCTATTAGACGAACAAAAACAATTTGGTTTGAGTCGGCTAGAGCTTCTCACCCGTAAGCGAGATGGAGAGCGATGTAATTTCTTCTGCCAATTCATTGTCCACTATGTGATTTTATTGATGTCTCTCAAGCGTTGCGAGAGTTTTAGTACAACTTGTATGATTCAGCAGGCCCGAGCCATCACTGAGTCACAGATGAGTCCGAGGCTTGATTTAGCGTCTCGTGCTCGTGCCGGAGTCGATGAGCTTTGCTCTTACTTCTGTTTTATAACATATATTAAATGTTTGCAAAAATAATGATATGAAGAAGATTAGTCTTGAGCGAGAAATTTTTACATGCTAAATTTAAACGAGAGGCTGCCGGTGAACACATATCACCATATGATCTGTCGTATAGTCGCCGGAAAGGTGTGACTGTGCTGTCCGAGGGATGAATTTTATCCGCTAAGGTAGCAGGAGTGTTTAGAAGCAAGTATTTACCTGCCGGCTAAAAAGTCATATGCCTGAACATATCGAACTAATTAGTGGCTAAGTTCTACATGTTAGCATTGTGTAGACTTATACAGTGTATAATCGATTTACAAAAATTGCGAATTTCACGTTGGAGCAGCTGTTTTAGCTAGTTACTTTTCAATGTAAGGAACAGTGGAGCTGGGGAGCTTTATTTTCGCGCGGGAGCGCGCTCCGCCGCCCGCTTATCACACGCGGCCGGCGGCCGGACAGGTCGAGCTACCCAGTGGGCTTGGAGTCGTGCAGGTCTCGCACCTATTGTCCGACTTCGCGGCCGCTGCCTCGCGCAGTCCGCGCCCTCGCTTTCGCCGCGCGCGTGAGACGTACTCTTGGCCCTGCGGGGTTTGGTCGTTATTAGGGTCTGAGGAGCGCTGTTTTGGTGTCTGCACCATGCCTTTTCCCACTCGCTTTTCCCACGATTCCTTCGGCTTTTCGTTATGCATGCCTTCTCTTGTGGCGTTTCTCTCTCTTTTCTCCTCGCGCTCTTAAGCTGGCCGAGCTAATTTTTTCCCGTCTACTTTTCAAACGCTGCTTGCATCATGTTGATTGTAATTAGGAGTTTAATCTAAACATACAATAAAGTGCGGATGTTACAGTACACATCTTTACATAGCTTGTGTCACTTTGATTGTTTTCATTGACTTCGTCGTAGGTTTAACTGCTGCATATATGAATAGTAGGGTATTTTACACAGAAATATTTCTGGCTCAGAGTGGTAACAAATACGTTTATTGGCTTAAACAAAGTGAATGACATTACCGTACAGGAGCGATCACTATAAGCCTTAAGAATCTCTGATAAGATATTCTTCGTGTATTACACCTCAAATTTGGAAATCGGGCCAGTTCTTCTGATTACATTTTTTTAATTGACGGCGAGAGTTGATTAGACGTTTCGCAGCACCTGATACAACCCTAGAGAATCACGTATACGATGAGCGGGATATCAGTACGGTTAGACAGCAGCCATGGGCATGCATCTATAGGAGGTGAGCTTAATTTCTTTACATGATTATCCACTTAAACTAGATGAAGGAGCGAGGTTTTATTGCACATATTTTAGTTGTGTTATGGGTGCGTCTGCATATGCTGTGACGTCTTTCTCGAAGCAAATATTAGGTGGTATTTATTTTTGATAGGCGTTTGCTTTCATAATAGCTGGAAAATTATTCGTGCTGTGGTCTCTGGAGTCGAAAATTCTTGTGTAGGCAAGTTTTAACTAATTTGTTTAGCAAAAAATTCAATCTTCTCACACACAGAGAGTATCAAGCCTAGGAATGTGTGATGTATAGATATGTGAGATATTGAGGATTTGGAGACATATTTCTTCAGATATCATTTTTGAGTGCATCTCCAAGTAAATGCCTACGATGACCGAAATCTACTTTTATACTTGCGGGCGGGCTTACTTTATAGTATTTTATTATATTTGATATAAGCTGAGAGTCACATTCTAATCTATATTAACAGATCAGACATTTTTATATTATTTAAATTTTGATGATCTAGTATATTAAGAAATAAATTTAGATATAAAATTTTCAAAAGTAATTCTTGCCAGGTTAATAGGCTTCATCCCAGGATATGACGTGTCCAGTAGACACATCGCTACTTCACTTCAGTTGAGAATGGTCATATGATTATATATATAATATCAATTTTCTATAATTATAATTAGCTATTATTATTCTTAACTCTTGTATTTATATACGATGGTTGTATTAGTGCTACAATTAAATTCATGGTTTCATAGCGGAATCTACCATTATTAAACTATATTTAGCGCAATTAGGTGTATTTCTTATATCAACTGTTTTCGTCCATGCTTGATAAACATTTTGGTACGAGTATCGTCCACTATATAGGGACATTAAGTGCTTGGCGCACTGAGAAAGAGTTACTTTGGTAGAGTGCGGTCTTTGGGTGCTCTCGTGCTGCTTCTTATAGTCTACTACTTCTACACGCACGATTCTTCTCCATATGCCGCATACTGCAATTTGTTCAATATTTTCTAATTGAGTGGATATCCGTACATTTTCTGTCGCAATTGTTCTGTGAAATTTTAATCGCTGTTTACAAGAATCGTTGAGTACATTATGTTGGGATTTATTAATATTAGGAAATTTGTAGTTGTGTCTTCGATAGTCGCTATCTGCATTAACAGAAAGAAAAGTTGATAATTAATTATCATTTTTTATAGCACCAGAGTTTGAGTGGTTCGACGAATGTATCGTTTATCTTGTGGAAAAATAAAAGGACATGTGATCTACATAGATCTACACACATCTTCACTAGTGAGACATCAGCTCATATGATATCTAGTTCCTAATGTGAAACTTTCATGCTTGTGTTTCAGTGTTTATATCGCTCGTTATAATTTTTATGATTGACTCTGAAAACTCACGAACTACGTAGAGAGAAGAATCACAACAGGTTCACTGTCTGAGCAAATGGTAGTCTCTTTTTACTTAGCAATTAATTTGTTTGTATTTATTTTACATTTAAGTACGCATTAGCATGACATCACACTCACATCATGAACTATACACCCGAGTAAGTAGATTAGATCTACACAAACTCGGTAGATGATAGTACTAATGATTCCGACGTATTTAATCAGTTTTCGCCAAATGTCAGTTTTATAAAATGTTCGTAAAAATTTATAACTTGAAAATTTTTATTTTGATACTATTTGGAGTAGCTGTTATATCCGAAAATATTTCAGTCTCTATATTCTGTAACTCATCAGTTTTAAATGTGATGCTAATATATTTAAGTGCTTGACTATAATGATTCACTACTCGCATTCGTAATTAGTAGGCTCCGTGAGCGTGTCAATAATTATCAGATTTAATTAAAGAGTTTCAAAATCTTTTTTGTATTGACCGAAACTAGGGGAGGAAGGCAAAAGCTATCGGGAGTTTGTATACTCTATGCACTGAACTCTAAGTAACTTAGTCTAGAATATTGTGTCGATGTCTATCCATTGGATGTAATTTGTTCTCAGTGTAAGTGAGCTAGTGCAGCGCGGTATTTAGAGATAGGGGGAGAGTTTAGTATTTCAACTTGTTATTTCACAATGAGAAACCTCAGAGAGAGAGGGTGGTAGTTTTTTCGTGTTCATTCTTTTTACTTTAATGAGTTTGTAAACATCTGCGTCTAAAGCATACACGAAATAATACTTCCGGTTCATTATAATAAAATGCCAGTATGTTAAACAACAGTCATCCTATGAATAGATTAGGACAGAATGTTTTGAGACGGCTGTAAGTGTAGATCCAGGTCTTACACTGTATGGTCTGATTTTACAGCTGGAAGTAGGGCCTTCCTGTCAGACAAGGGTGAACGGGTGTCTGCTACTAATTAGTGACGGTAATGGTGTGTTCTACTATTTCAGGTTGTATCGGCGTGCTCCTCGGAGGCAATTTAGTCGTCACGTATTACTAGAGTACTTTTATTTACTTATGTCCGAGGCGACTAGGAAATAATGGACATTTATTTATAATCAACGGGTGTAGTGGGATCTTGAGGGACAGTGAGTTAGATTCGATTTATGTCGAAGCTAGATAGCTGTCTAAATTTCATATGTATATTGAGAGTGTCTACCATCTTTTTGATAGTTGTAATCGTATTATAGAGAACAAAGAAAAAAAACAGAATGTTTCAAACAAACAAAAGTTGGAGTAAGGCCTGCAGAACTACTTCGTCCGGCAGAATTGCTAGACATAATCGTGTCACGTAAAAGTCGTCTAGTATAAATAAAAACCCACGAAAACGATCGATGTCTTTGGAAGTGATGAGCGTGCAGCACAATCAACCCCACAGATCTCCGCAGCCACTCGACGAACAGCGGAACATCACGTTCAGGCTTATCAGGAAGAGCTCACTCGTCGCACCTCGACACTCGTACAAAGAAGGTGCTAACCGTCGCAACAGAGAACACTCCCTTCCTACTAGAGACCCTGCGAGTTTGAGTAAACACGAAGAGTCGTGTTTCCACAATTCTAATCACATAACGTTCATCTCTGTTTCGAACAAGACATAGTCAGCGGCTTGCTACACTGGTTTGCATTGCACGCGCAAACCATTTGGTCTACGCTACCCCCCAACGGCGACCAGACACCTACACTTAACGCGACCTGCGCGTGGGGGCCCCCACATACTACTCGGCGCTCTTAAAGTGTGGATCGTTGGCTGTTGCATGATTCTGCCGTCCGGCGTGCGGGTGCGGAGCGGGCTTCCTTAGGCAAGTATTGAGTGTACGTATCGGTTCTAAGAATTATAAGCTCATTTTTTGGACAGAATTATAGTGTTATTGCTGATTAGCACCTGTTCTTAATCTTTATTGGATCGTGACGCGTTCGCATGATGGTTAGGTAAAGGACACAAAAACACAAGAATTACATTTGTGATAGGACGAAATATCATTGATATTTTTGTTAATGTGGAACTGTATCTCCTTCGCAATTGATTATGAATTCTTTAGCGAGAAATCTTGAATGTCCCTGGCACAAGGTTGCTGTGAGGGCCGAATGTTGCAGTCCTCGCCCAGCTTTCGTTCACCTAGCCCGGCCATAGGCGCGTGTCTAGAAACAAACAACAAACATCCCTTATTTAATAACATGTAGAATTGGATTTAAAGTAATGAGATTAAATCACGTTTATCCTGTTACGTTACGTGTGTTTTAGCCAGTAGCTATGAATTTATGCAGAGTGTTAAGTATATATATCAATTCATCATCAAATTAATTTCTTTTATCTCCGGACGCGAAGCTGTTAGCTGCTTATGTCTATATATCATATCTTAGACTGTTTGCTGAACAACATTTTATCAACATTACTTTAATTATTAACTTCAGGCAGCGAATGTCTGTGTACTAGTTATAGTCTTGTGTCAAGCTACATTGAGTTGTTCGGGCGAGTCAGTCGAGTCGTCACCACCGGATGTTCCTTAATTATATTCTTCGATCTTAATTAGTGTGTTTGTACCTCATGATTTTTTACAGTTTAATTGGATTTTCGAATACTTTGATTAAAGAATGTCGTAATGGAGGAAAAGTTTATCTGTTACTACTGCTTCTATATTAGATATGCATTTCTTTGGAAAATTTAGTGTTGCTGAGCTTTAAGAATAGATCAGAATTAGTAGCATTGAAATGCTATCAAATTTATGTTGTGTCTTAAGGCTTATGGTGTCGGCGAATTCAGTAGGGAAAAGGTAGGCTTGCTGCATGAAAAGTCAGCTTCTCTTTGTACGAGAGTGTTCGCAAGCAGAATTGTGAGTTTAGGGCTTAGACATTCGGTGGCGGATGATATGCGACGGGCATCTAATTTGTGCTAAACTCCACACAAACTTTCCTTTAGACTCTAGTTAACGATTCTTCCGCAGTTGTCATAATAACTCTTTAATCTTACATGATATTCGTTAAGATTTTTTTGTGGCAATCTAACCTCTTTAATTAAGTACTGACACTTCTCATTTGCTTAATCATGATGTGTGAAATAATTAGATTCTGCGTGATGCTAATTTTATCGGAGGACTAAATGAATGAAGTTGCCATAGCGCATGAGATGCGATCTGATGAGCTGTTACATTGACGCGTTTGTCTTTTGAATGAAGATCCGTAATCTGTGATCGTGATTGCGACTTCGTCTTACTCGTTTGCGGAGAAAAGGTATTATTTTAGCAGCCGATTTTCTCACTGCCCATCGGATAGATCTTTGTGTAAATCTTTCTCAGATATTTCAATTTTTCCTGATTAGACCACGTCATCTTCAAATCCGTTTAAGGTTTGGTAGATTTGCCGTATTGGTGCTCTTAAAGGAGTTGTTAAGCTATTCAAATTGAGTATAGTTACATTTGAATCTTTTTTACTGGGACTCAGCGCTAATATTCTAATCATCTTTTTATAATTCATTGCTCGTATTTTTACAAATTTACAAATTTCCATTCTTACTATATCCCTTGTGAAATTTTATTGTTTGATGTGAGTTTTGCGTGTCAGCTATTTGTTGCAGACTATTCTTGGGGTCGGTTGTGAAACGCAATTAAATTCCATTATGCATTAAATAATAGTATCAGTCGTTGTTGATCGTCTGCAAGTATGTAGATGTGCGTCAGTGCTGAGTGTAAGCTGAAGGTTTTGTTTTTAAACGACTACCGCGTTGCCGGCAGACTGGAGTATCATGCGTTTCCTTCGTCACTCTTGTAGCGGGAATAGGGTTGATCTCTTGTTCACATTGTCATTGACAAAGTAATATTCCTGCAAGTGAAATTAAAACGAAAATTGAGTTTTCTATAATTGCTGGAAATTTTTATTTTAAAATATTTGTAACTGTAAATCGTTTTATTTACTTCTATTATCTCGATGACATAAAAGTTCAAAAGTTTTGTACAAATTTAAACTGTTTTATAATAGCGAAGTTGAGGCCGAAATTTTAAACGCGAAAACGTGTATGTCGGACGTTGGGCGCCGCCATCCTGCAAGCCTACAAGTTTGGCAATGACTTTGGAATGTCGAGCATAATTCCACTGACTTTCCACACACCATTTCCAAACTTCTAAGCATACAGGAAATCGGCGCCGAACGTCCGAAATACACGTTTTCGCGTTGAAAACTTTTGCCTCAACCTTGTTAATATTCACAATAAAGTCTCTTTTAAGTCGTAAAATCATTAATTATAATTAAAATTTGCACTTTGCTTTATTCTATTAATGCACTGTTCACATTAAAGTCAATGACAATATTATTTCAGTAGTAATGCCAGTATTAATTAAATTGGAATTATTCGAAGACCTATTCTAATGACATGTCTTTCCGTTTAAATACGAACTAGTAATAAATTCAGTTTTATAACATCCGTTTTGTATGAATTATAAAATTTAATCATGAATTCATTTCGTTTATGTACTGCTTCTATAATAAATGAATGTAATCAGCCGGATTAAATATGAATACTTTACTAAACATGCAAAATTACAACTTATGCAATAGTCATTTCTCTTGGATATGCAATTCACAATAAATATTAATTACAGATTGTCCACGTTTAGATTTTATTTTGTTTTTAATTACCTTACGTACTTTGAGTTTTTGATGAAGTTAATGACTTTTTTTACAATGGCTTTATTATTTTAGAAAACTGTTTGTGTACAACCGGCAAAGCAGATGTCGTCACGAAGCCTGAAATTTAAAACTTTATCTATGGTTCGAGATTTTCCAAGTGAAAATTTATCACGTAAATTTTCGGTCCGATCAGAAATTGTAAAAACGTCGCGTACTAGGTATTAATCGAGTTTATGATTTCTAATTATATTAATACCTATAACAAATTATCTTTGGTCTTTAGATCGAACATTTACCATTCACGATACCGTGACGAAATCGTGTTTTCAAAACAGACATTTATTTTTGCTGGCTTCACACGTAAGGGTTCGATATGTTTCTTGACGTTTTTGTCACTTTTCGCGACGGATGTATAAGTACTAATTCGGACAAGCGAGTTTCAACCTGACTTACACAAAACGTCAAGACCACGTAACCAGATGTGTATTTTCGGGTATCCGCTCACGAAGCTAAGATCTGATTGCCAAGACTACATGTACAATTCAGTGTAATATCATTTTAATCCGGATAATAAAAGTCAATTAATTTATTGCAATAAAGAGAGCAAATTTGTCAGTAAAACATTCGACATATTATACTGTCAACTTAAAAAGCTTTTAGTGTTTTAACAGTTTATTGTATTTAACGAAAGTTCGATTCGTTATTATTTCTAACAGCCAACATTAATTCATTTTTCGACAATAAAAAATTATATATTTTTTTCATTTATTAACGTTAGTATACATTTACATAAAATAAAATGAAAATCAAAAAAAACGTTTTCGAAAATTTTATATATTTATATTAATTTTGTCGTGTATAAGCTGAATAAAGCTGCAGAAAATTTTTAATTAATTATATAATAATATTGAATTGTATTGATTTTTCAAGATTCTATAAAAGGAGTGGGCAAGCAAGAGTTCAGTGGGAGCCGAAATGTGGGTTTTGCAAAATGCATGGGAGCCGCAGTTCTGTACTGTCGTGGCGGATAGTATGGTAATGCGCGCGTTTTTGTTATATGATATAAATATAATATGAAACAAATATTAAATTTTCACAAAATTATAAAAATAATAATAAAAAAACGGAGATTAACACTTTTAGCAAGAGCCGAATGTAACTCAAAAAGAGCCGCATAAGGCTTTCGGAGCCGCATTTGCCCATGCCTGTTATATAAAATAAGTAAAGCATTTAAATATAGAGTAGTTAAGCATGTTATACGTTTAATGACTTATTCACTGGAGTGCGTGCACGAATATATTTGAATAGTAAATAGACATTAAATCTCTGAAATTATAACAGAAATTCTGAATGGACAAAATTAATATTTTACGATTCATCTGCAGTTGACGTAGTGTTTACAAATGGGAATGCTCTATTTTCATTGGTTATTGTATGACAACTAACTCATTGCCATAACTATGGCAACATTTCTGCAGTAACATTCAATAACGTTGTTGGAAGAGGTTTAACGTCTATTAAGTCAGGTGAAAATTTAATTATAAATGCAAAATGAACTGTATTTTTACATATAATCAGAAATTTTGAGTCGTTATTAGTATATCGTTCATTCTCTTTTGACAAAATGGTGTGTATCACTTATTTGTTGGCTCCGTATATGAACTCTCTTGCAGCATTTGGATTGTATATCATGAAACCGTGTACATGTATATCGAATTACACTAACCAGAAGGGACATTTTGCATCTTCTCTCTTCTTTCGAATGTACACGCATTTCGTAGAGTTCTTTCTCTGGTTGATCAATATTCTGTTCTTCATTCGATTATTTGATGGTGACCTTTATGGTTTACGAGTTAACAACATGTACAAGGAAAATGCTATCAAAGAGTCAATAGTAAATGCATTAATATCCAGTTATCTGTCGATGCAATACAGCATTCTGAAGAGAAAACAATATTCTGTCCATTGTGTGCTCAGTTCGTACAAAGGGGAAGAAAAAGAATTTGACAAAATGGAAAAATATTTCGTTTTTATGTATCAGCACGCCTTTGTCGCATCCATAATAACAACTGTCGTGGCAGACATAGTATTATACACGGAAATAAAAACACAGAACGGAACAGATACGGAAGCGTTCCTAGTTGCAGTTCTACATGGTTTGCATTATCTGTACACAATTGGTCATTT
The DNA here is from genome assembly GCF_030686945.1 of Centruroides vittatus. NCBI lineage: Eukaryota > Metazoa > Arthropoda > Arachnida > Scorpiones > Buthidae > Centruroides > Centruroides vittatus. The sequence continues at coordinate 91,194 of NW_027120709.1, read as the reverse complement.
CACAGGAGTTTCTTTTGCGATACAATTAACACTGTACATTGTACAGAAAAGATTGGTTAAAATGTCCGAAGAAATAGCTGAGTTGAATATTAATCAACGATTCCTGCGACAGAAATTGGAGAGTATCATCCGAAAACACGTTGAAGTTTGGCAATTTATTGACACATTTAATAAAGATATGAGCGAGTGGTTTTGTCTCAATTACACCACTTACCTGTATTTATGCTGCTTCTTCTTGTACGAAGCATTGTTTGTTAAAATGGAATTTGAAATGAAAATGGTTACGGCACTTCTTTCTGGGATGTTTACTGCTGTGGTTATTGTAAGCAGTTGGGGTCTTTCTGTCCTTGCCGGATCAGTAAGTAAAGTCATATTTATCACAGTATTTTACTCTTACCTCTTAACTTAATTTTAACAAACCATAATTAAAATTCATTTAATTGTATACTTTGATAGAGATTTAACTGTATTGTACAGGTACTGTAATTTTAGCAATTTAAATTGTCTATAACTACAGGAAAGTGAAATAAAATTCTTTTGATAAAAACTTTTATTTCATAGCTAAAATATACGCAATTTGTATTATACCAAAGAGCTTTTCGACAACATTAGAATTACACTTCACTTTGCAGAAGTTCTAGACAATTCATAATTGTAATAAAATGTCATCACCAAATTATTGTTAATTTGGCTTTCGAATTTCAAAAATCTGAAGTACAGTAAAATTCATTATCGTAAAAGTAAAACACTTTATATATCAGAGTATAATGATTCGATACACTTTGGGTATATTTTTAAAAAAATATGAATCTTTTTAATTCGTTTCCTTTAAATTTATTTAATTTTTTATCATATCATCAAGAACGTTACAGATATCACGAAGTAGATAACATTTTGCAGTAATCGTCATTGCATGCTACGTTTTAACAAATACGATTGGTTGGTATTTTATATTAAAAAAAAAGGAATAGAATTAGTTCCTATATTAAAGCTGCAATTATGCAGATGTATGGTTTTGTGATTACTTACAGTAACTGTAAAAGTTATACTGTTTATTCTCGTTTGTACAAATCTCTAGATGCTTGAATTAGTTAAGCAAATAATTTTTCATTTGATATTTTCAACAATTTTCCAGTTATATTACGTTATTTTAAAGTCAGATAAGTTTCGAAATAAAAAAGAAAATATGGTTTTAAAATTTGTCGAAGAAAATGGCAAAATTAGCGATGTAATTAACGTATTATACAGTTTGTTTCAACGATGTCAGGAATCCATAAAATAAATTTATATAGAAAAGAAAACGAAAATACTTTATAAATGTTAAAGGAGATGAGTCGAAGATTGAAATTCTATAAATTTTCTAAATTTCCTAAATAAATTCGAGAAAGGAAAAATAAAAAGATTTATATTTGTTAGAAAATATATCTCCCAAAGTGTATCAAATTACTATTACTCGTGGATCAGTTCCAAAGTGAGCGAAATCTCCAACTCGAAATATTGCCTTCTTTCTTGATCTTAGTATTTAAAAATAACTTTTTGCATTAATGAACACAACTCACAAATAACTCTGCCTAAGGTTTAAAATTTCATTTAATTTATTTATGGAATATAAGGCAAATTTGTATATACACTAGCCTACAGACATATACAAATTTAAACAGTAACTAACAATTTTTAAAGAATAATTTCATATATTTTAGTTTGTGTGAAGCATCCTCACTTTATCAGAATTTGAGAGATTACCATTTTAGTCATAGTCGAATAAAGGAAAATAAAAAGAAACTTATTTGTAGAAAATCTGCTAAACGCGCGATAAACTAATAGCGTGTTAGACTTATAAGGCAACACAAAAAATTCGAAATAACACAATTAAAACATGAAATTCATTTATGTTTTACTCAAATTTTGGTTAAGTATAGCAGGAGACATTTTGTAATCTTTTAAAATAAGCCAGAGCAAAAAGAATGTATACTAATTACAATACAGAGAAACTGAGACATGCTTTTTTTCGAAATGAGTATTGATTAGTTATCGAATGCTCTGTACATAAGGCTGTTACGTAAATCCTAATTTCAAGAAGTTTTTCTTTAAGTAATTTTATTAGAAGATGTCTTTTAAAATTGCTACATTTATTTAGGTAAAGATCATCTTACGAGAGTTTATCTCAATATCGAATGACATCAAATGCATTGAATGTAATTTTATATTTGCTATAGTTTTAAATATATTAGCGAGGTTAATGCTGAAGTTTCAAACGCGAAAACGTGTACGTCGGACGTTCAGCGCCGCTTTCCTGTAAGCCTAGAAGTTTGACAATAAAGTTTAAAATGTCGAGCATGATTCCACTGACTTTCCAAACACCATTGTCAAACTTCTACGCTTACCGGAAAGCGTAAATCATTGTAAAACGTTGTAAAAGTAAATCATTTATAAAAAGTACTGCTAATACAATCAAATGACTAAATACAACATAATACAATTAAAAAAATGTGTGAGAATACGAGTCGTTATCATGTTTCTCGTAACTCCTTTGGTCTGTGAGGTCATTAAATTAACTCACTATGTGAATGGATGGCGTTTTTATGGAATGTAGTGCGGATCTATCCCGCGCCCTAATACGCGATATACATACGTGCTATATTTCGACGGGAGGCTATATTCTATCGAGCAGGGATAAGGCACTTCTAAACTTCGATCGTAGAATGAATCAAGTATAAAAACAAAATATTTAATATATAGATATAAAAGACAATATAAAACCTATAACTAAATAAACGACTACACTTTGAAATGAGAGAATTTACGTATGATAAACTAATATCTAACAGAATACACAACCTGACTCCGATGCTAGATGTTCGAAGATGTGTGATAAGATCATAAAATAAAAAGTTTTACTTCCTTTTAACACAGGTCTCTTCCGAATAAGGCGACAATTGTGTCATTTTGACGTTAAAACATTACTTCAAATTATTAAATAATTAATCAAATTTTTAAGTCAGAAGAAAAATAATTCGTTATTCTCAAATCCTCACAAATGTATTTGAAAACTTCATATATAAAGTTTTAAGTTGGAGAATCTTTTGTACATTTTGCTTTTGAATAATTCTCTATTTTAATCTTAGATCTACGACAACTTCGTGTCTATCGAGAGAATTTCACCAGCAGATCTCCCCTTGACTTTCAAGCTTAAGGTATTTCTTTATATTTTTTATTTTCTTGTGAATTGTACTAGATAAAAAATCTTAAATACATATTTAGAATAATTTATTGTGGGGATTTATATTGATCTTGCAAATTTGTAAAATTAATAAACCAGCTGTTGATACAACCGAACTACACATAATGCTTGCAGAGAAAATTGTTTATTTGACTAATTTTCATACGTTTGATATTTATTTTTAAAATCCTTCTTCAGGCTTGTAGTTTAAAATGTAAATAGCTAAGAACTACTAACAGCCGAACAGTCGTATGAGCAAGCAATGGCTGGTGTATTCCAATTGATCTCCTTGTGTATTGAGTGAGATTTATATTTTAAGCTGTTACAAACACTAAAAAAGCGGTTTTTATTTAATTAATAATAATTAAACTTACTAAAAGAACGTTCTTTGAGGCTTTTCCAAATTTTAAACTATTTCTATTTACACGATATTTTCGAAAACGCATCATATTTACTGTAATGTAAATAGTTATACTGTAAATATTTTTCAAATCGAAATTCACAATTGATATTGGAAATATATTTCAGCACCTTAAAAATTGTTTGAAATGCATAATTTACAATTATGTTGCTAGGTTTTGCAGAGAAAAATGTTTATAAAATAAAGTCTATTCTAAACCGAACAACACAACCGTGTGTTATTATGTAATTGCTAAATAAAATTAAAATAATAATCATATATTCATATCATAATTGAACTGTAATCTTTTGCAGTTGACTTCGTTTGTGAAGAGATTTACAAAGTTTCCTTTGGGATTATCAATCGGAGGGTTTTTCTACGTGAAAGAAAACTTTGTCATAAAGGTAAATGTCATTCTATATTTACTCTTAAGCAATTATTATTATAGCTGAGTTTTATTCATTTCAGGTAATAGAAACGTTATATTCAATATTTTCAACATTGATAGAAATAACTGGTGTTATGGAACAGAAAAAGCACTGTGTTGTAAAGTCTGTCTCTAATTCATCATCGATTCATTAATTAAACAGTTCACAATAGAATATAAAGTTTGTGTCATTCGTTCTAATCATAAGTTAAACTCTAACAATATGATTATTTTTGCATTGAATTGAAAATATAAATACTGATGTATTGATTTAAGTGTTGCAATATTTTATTACATGCAAGTTAATGAAGTGTATTAAGTTCTGTTTCAGTTTCTCTTTGCAGGGTATCTGGCTGCTTGTTAGTTACAATCTTAGTAATTTCATACGTAGTGTTTAGAAATGTAATTAATTATAAATTGGGGCTTGTGATAGCAGAGGAAGGTGTACTTGCTTTGCGAGTTGTTGTTATAAAATATTAGATGCAGTTTCATTATGGTGTTGTTCGTTGTTAGTGGTTGCAAGTGATTATGTCACAGTAGACATTACACGTAAACAATGTTATCTTTCTACACACTAATGACCTTGCAAGACAGTCAAAACATATCGATGAAATTAGAATATATATTTTAATACATTCGAAAATAGAAAAATACTATGCCGTGTAAAATATATTATAATAAATAAAAACTTGACGAGATAAATGAAGTTGCATTAATAATAAACGAGTAAATAAGATCAAACGTATTATTTGTAATGTACGATGTATCTACATATTTTCATTGCGTTAAATGTATGAAAGCTTTATTCATTATTACTTATAGCAAATTAATGTAAACATGTAAGACAAGAAATGTTTATCATTATAATTTTAATTTCTCACATAGCTGAAAACTGTATATTATGTTATATTTTATAGATCAATAGTTATTGAATTGTACTTAAAAAATGTAATTGTATTTTTTATATATGTTCAGTGTGTGTATGCACTATATAGCAGATATATATTGAAATATGGAAAAAAATGTATAAAAATCATCAGTATGTCAATCTTCTGCATAAAGTTAGCTATTAATATTTTAATTTACAATGCAAATGTAATATGATTTTAAAAGAATTGTCAACCGATTTTTTGTAAATATTTTACAGACTTTTTATGTTAAGCGGAGAAAAATCTCTTCTGGACACTTCTCGACATTATGTTTTTGTGTTTTTGAAAATACAATTTAACATAACTGCTACTTGTTTTTCATTGGAATCCATAAATATCTACCTGCTCCAAAACTAGTAAACACTGTAATTAGTCGTAAATGTGAATTTGATGAATGTGCTGCCCACGTGAAGTTTTCCGGGTTTTCTTCACGTTTCTAAAACCTGAATAGGGGCCAGTTTATAACAAGTCTTCCCGGAAGGCGATTTTCACATATCGCACCGTATTGCATTAATTTGTCTACTATAGAAGAAAAATCGAATGTAACGTAATGCTGTTTAAAAAATATATATTTGAAATTTCGTAACACCTAGCGATTTCGTACATTCGCAATTGATAATTGTATAATGTTTACCATATAAAAGCACAAATAATAAACTTTAGAGCTCACTTAAAGCTGTGGTATGTTTCAGATTATTGATATTTTACTATAATACTGACTTTTAAGCAGTGTGAGTAACTGTGCAGATGATATATAATACGAAATACGTATTTGTTTATATTTTAAACATTTAGTAGTCTGTATTTGTTATGGTAAAGAAAACAAAAACTACGGCCTTTAAGTGTCAACTGACAAAATTACATTTACCACTTTATCGTTCTTATGTATTGTTTTCTTAATAAGACAATACTAAAATGTGCTAGAAGCCGATATATTTTTAAATTATTTTAGCAGATTTCTGAATTTTTTGTAATGTGTTTTTTTATTACTTTAATTAATAGATACTTTAAATATTACATTAAATTATAATAATAAAATTGAGTACTAAAGTGTGTGGCATTAATTAAGCCACGGTATTTTGGTACTTATTTTATTCCTTATTTCAAAAATAACCTTTCTTCGTGTTATGTTTTTAAATATCGAACAGTAAATAAAAGATGTATTGCTAAATAAAAATTCGCAAATTATTATTCAATATATATCATGATATTCGTTTGGTTCTTGTTGATATAATAGAAAAATTTAGTAAATTCAAAACAGAAAATTAAAAACGTGTTCTTATAAATTGTAAAATTATTTATGTGATCTCATAAATAAACTACACTACAAAGTGTAACGAACACTACTACTTATAATATTGTGGCAATAAGTAAGTAAATATGGTACATAATTTTTAAAATTCTAACCTTTTTCTTAAGAAATACATTTCATTATTCTTTAAATTTTTGCAAAAATATGGCGCTGGCTGTAATATCAGCAAATTGAATGTAGTCGAAATATAATTGATATAGAAAAATCCAATCGTTAAACTCAGAATAAATTTATGACATTATCTAAGATCAAATTATGTAAACATGTTTGCCGAGTTTCGTAGAAGTTTGCTTAAAGATAAATTAAAATGTTTTAATGATGTGTTTAAATGTATAATTACTATTATGTGTTATTATGCGTGTGTTAAACTTTAATGAAAATAACTATTATAAAATAACATATGAAGTGAATTGAAATTATTAATTAAATAATTTTATTTAATAATTTTAATTTAATCCAGACAGTTACTGAAAAACTTTAGAATAGGAAATCAATTAAATTCAAAATTTAATCATCTCTAAACAAAGTTAGTATAATTCTACTTATAAGTTAATGTTAAGCTAATTAAGTTATCTGCTATGATAATATGCCTAGAGGCGTAAAAACCTGTCAAAGAAGAACAACCTGCCCGAGCCAAAACCTGTCAAAATGAACAACCTATTTTTTCGATCAAAAATTTCATCCCTGACACCAGTGTAAAATAAGCCGCGAGTCACGGGGCAAAACGAACTTTAAAATAAAAACACAACACAGAAAATTTTATTTATTTATTTAATTTTTACAATTGTAAATGTATGTATATGACACCAGATTTTTACTACTATTTCCCAGTATAACTCAGATAAACAAAAATAAAATATATGAAAGTAAAAGTGTAAAAAAGCCGGTAACAAACATTTTAAAAATTTGATAAGAAATCAATAGAACATAATGTATCGAATACTAGTACACCGGGATGCCTCCTAGTAGGCATTTTAGAAGCAGCTGTGTCATTCCGTTATATAAATAATAAATTCATATTAATAATAAAATTCGATTACAAATAAAATTATACATATATACTTATAAATGTTATAATGCAACTCGATATATATAGACTAGCAGGTAGGCCCGGCGTTGCTTAAGCAAAAGTAACAATAGAGAAGATTAAGATTATTACGTTATAGTCACAGAAGAAAAAGAGTAATTTTATCAACAAACTAAATATTTCTGAAAATGGGTCGAATTTGAAAATCGAATATTCTAATATTGTGAGATTTTCACGATGTGTTTTGATTATATCGTTCTATTTTCATCGAATGTTCTAAAGAAGAAAAGTCGAGAAAAACCGAACTAATCTGTTTAAATTTAAAAATCGAATATGTTCTAACGGATTACTTTTTTTCTTTTGTTCCTCCAGCGCCCGGAAATAATGCACGTCGCCTTCTCTCAACACTTCCATTGTTAACTCTTACATTGTTAACATTGCCATTGTTACCAATTCCCCGCAGGGGAAATTTCGAAAAATCCCTTTTTAGTGTGCATTCTTTTGGCGTATCCAATTAAATGCAGTCAAAAACGCAAAAAACGCTTATAATGGGTTATTTGCGCTATGCGTGGCTGCTTTAATTTTAATGTTAAAAGTGATTGCAAGTCATTTTACAGATTCTCCAAAACATAATAAGTGTAAATACTGTAAATTAATAAGCAATTCGATTGTTTTCATTTATATCAACATTCCTTTTTTTTAAAATATTGTTACCATATAATGTAGTGTTTATATTAATTTTAATGCGCACACAGTGAGTTATTAAGAGCAGGTTTTAAAGATTTTGAAGACGAAAAAGCTAGAATATTTACATTGATATTATGTCGTGTGTTTTAGACCATTTTACGGAAAATAATTATCATGAGAAATATCAGCAATATTTCAAAACAATTTTAATATATTTTTGTTACAGAGCTCATACAGAATTAAAACTAAGTTAAAGAATACAAATATTAAAAGTGTTTGTGACAATTGTATTAAATTATTAGAAGATATATATGTCAAAATCGTTATTAAAGCATATGTGACAAAAAATATTGATTCATCTGAAAGATTTCTGAGAACCGAAAATGCTAAATCAAAGATTTCACGTATGTAATAACTGCCTTATTAATGATATGTATGAATAATCTGTTTACATAACGCGTTTTGATATACACGATATATTTGTGTTTAATGTGTTTTAATTTAATGTAAAAATGTTTTATTTTAAAAAATTGTTTCAATTTAATAAAGTTAAATTAAAACATCAAATTTTAAGTTAAAAAATGTGCTCTTATTGCATTTGATTTGTTTATTTGATATTATTCTTTATTATAAACTACTATCCATCCACGTTTTCTACTAAATAAAAGTATCATTCCGTTTCAAAATAATAAAATATCAAGAAAATTGATAAAATATTTATTTCGTTGCATCTTTGCAAGTTTTGTTAGACTTTACATAGTCTGCAGTATCAGTGTTCTTTTCGAACAGCTAAATGTCACTATTTCGCGCTGTTGCCACTACGGAACGGTACATGCTAATTTACGAGAATTACCACTATTTTTGTATAAGCTTTTTGTTATCAACAAGTGTCAAAATAGCCGTTTGGCAACTCATGCGTTTTCTCGTTTTCAGCACAGCAGCGACATCAGCTACGTCATAACTTCTATAGATCTAATTGTTGGAGATAAAAGTTTTCTGGATTTGGCTTTCAGTTTACGATTTCAGTGTTTTTTTCTGTAAGTGTGACACCAGCTCTATTTTAAGTGCTATGTAATTAAAACTTTTAACAAAGAAACTAAACGACGTTACCAAACTTTTTACATTTTTTAAAAATAGTATAAATCTATTAAACAAAAATTTGCGTAATACTTGATGAGATTTGGCAAAATTACTTAAGACATTTACGAAATACATTAGTTCAAAACGGCACGAAAATTATAATTGCATTGTATATTTTCAGTTTCTAGGCAACGTATTGTCTTCTGTCAGTTTACCGGGATTCGTTACAACAGTTGTTGACTTCAACAGATCGATTCTCTGCATTCTTTTCTGTACTAATCCAATAATCCAACAACGAGTTGATTACCTTCACTTCAAACAATTGCTAGTGCTATCTGTTATAAATATTTCATTGATAATGTTTTTATACAGTTAAGTATTATAAAATTGCAAAAAGCTAAATTTTCAGAATAGACAGGTATTTTATAAAAAATTCTAAATTCTAACACTAAGTAAGATCGACATTACCTTCGAGGGTATTCACATGTTAATTTCAAGATGTTCTAAGTGTATAGAGCTATAATTATATTATGTTGAAAAATGGCATCACTGTTTTATACGTATGACATCTAAAACAGATACAGGCCAAAAAATTTTGGTTTCTACTTCATTTACTGTGTAATTAATAAGCGAGCAATTTTCTGTTAATCTTTTCGATAATTAAGCATAGAAGAGACAATACATAACCTGATATGAGTAATAGTATCGGGCTTATAATATGATCTATTGATAAAATACTGTACTCTGAAGTTAAGACCATTTTAGAGTTATCAGCATAATCGATTTTGTCCACAATTCCGGATTCGAATAGACGAAAAGTTCTGTAAAAAAATAAATTTATTTAAACTGTATCCAATCATAATTAAATTAAGAAAAAATAGCTTACATTTTTTTTACTTTCTTCGAAAAAGGGAAATGTTTCCTCATTCCGTAAGCTACTTGAAATACAGAAAATGAGTCGGTTGAAATTAAAAACTTGTGTAAATCTTCTTTTTTAATTAATTTCTGTATCATATAATTATTTAGTATGAAAGCAAAGTTTTCTTGTTCTACTCTTTTTATACCTTTCGATGCTTTTAAAAAGTTGTCGTTTCGTATGATGTGATCTCTTAGAATTTTACCAGTGTGCAATTTGGAATTCTGAGGAAGTGTTAAAGTCTGAGATGTGATGAGAAAATATAAATTATTTATTAGTTTTTAGTTTTATTCAATACATTTACTCACACGAATGGACAGCCATAATGCTGATTTACTGTAAATCCCACAAGAATATTCGCCTCTCAGGACAGAAGTTGCTAATTCCTCAAATGTTTTCGGAACTTGTTTGGACACAGGATACGTCATGAATGACATTAATGTTCCGCTATAACGTGATACAAGAACAAAGATAGACAACCACTATATTCCTATCAGAAATCTAGACGGGAACCTCTTCACCGAATACAAATTTATTCCTGAATACCCGACATTAAATTTTAAAATAAAATTAGTATTGTGTAGAAGTAATGATTGATCTTACCTTTATACAAGAAAGTGCAAAATAAATTCCAAAAGATTTTATTTCTTTGCCAATATATTTCCATATCTTGTGCAATAAAATTTCGTTGTATTACTTTGTGTAATATCAATCCAAAGATAATCACAGTTACAAATATAAAGATCCATAACTACAATATAGAAACATTACAATTGCTGTCAAATTTTCAGTTTTATAACAAGAATTTCTTACCAGAAAGGAAAACGGAGCTATGATTGATTTCCAGTCGGTAAACATTTCTGGCGCTTTCACAATGAAAACGGTGTGCTGGAAAACTATTGTTGTAGAAAACTCCAATGCAGAGAAACAGTCTGAAGTAATATAAAATGGAACAATTCCCATATCTGCTTCCTAATTTTAGAAAAATTAATTTATTGTACTTATCTTGCAAAAAGAAATTTGCAAACAAAATATCTGGAGTCATAAAACAGTGTAATAAACTTTTCTGCGATAATGTTATTTATGAACAAAGATTTTTCAATTCTGAAATTGTGTGTTAACAATCTGCTAGTACTGTGCTTGTTTTTGTCATTTTTGCTGAATATTTACAAATTTTGCTACAAATAGGCTCGTTTATGTTTGCCATATTCATGATTTTGGAAATAAGTAACGAAGGACAACCTTTTTGTCTACCCTGGAGTACAAAGCCAAAGCGCGTTTTGTATTTTGGTCAGTAAGTGATCAATATTTTGAGAAAACAACTTTCTTTTTAGTAAATAGTGTCACCACTTCTCATTCCAACAATGTATTGATCAGTTTTTCATTCTTAACTTTGTGTAACTGTTCTAAAAAAAAATTCTTTATGTTTTGAAAATCCTGTGACTAAAGATTATCATTTAGACTTATATTTCAAAAGTTTTTTTAAATTTTATTTTTCAATTCAAATAGTTACAAAAAAACTCATATAATATCAGTAGTATGTATTTGACAGCCTCTGGGATAATTTGGTAAAAATTTAACATGTTATAACTTTTATTCCAGAGTCAGTTATCATTTTAAGGAAAAATTTCAAGCAGGAAAAAAATACCGTGGATTCTGACAAGGATAACGCCAGCCAATAGGCCGGAAGGGGGGAAATGATGTAAATTGATAGGGGATATAAATTGTATGTAGGTAAAATAAAAACGATCTATAAACTTTTAATCATTTACTATGTATCATAAAAGAAATACCTTAATAAAAACATTTTTTAAACTAACAAAATGCCAAGAAGATTATTTTAATTAAAACATAGCATTTAAATAAATTTTTTCGAATATCCTAGGGGAGGGGCAGCTGCCCCTCCTTGCCTCCTTGGCGACGCCCTTGGATTCTGATATAATTCCAAAATCTAGTTCACTTATTCTGAGATAATTTGTATTCCAGAATCTCTCACATACATCGAAATTACACCCATTTTTGATGCCCCTTTCGGATATACTTTTCTGCATTATTTGAGAAAGAGTTTCTGGAATAAATTGCATTACTTATTTATTTTTTTAAAGTAATATTTATCTGTGAATGTTTGTCTGATGGAGATTATTATTTTATAACATTGAAGACAACAGTCTGCCCAAAAGGGACCACCATTTAGTTTTTTTGTGTTCCAGACAATACACGTTCTTGGTGACTGACCTTTCTTTTTTAGGCTACTTGTTGCCAGAAGTTAAAAAAAAGTCTTTTTAAAAACCATAAAATATATCTAATTAAAATTACAAGTAATTTCTAAAAAAAGAACTGGTGACATACAGACATCTTGCTTGCATCTATCACAAATGAAAATTTTACAATTATTGTCACCAGGGGGCAGCTTTCTAAAAAAATCTACATTTTTGAGCGCTATTTCTTTTGGTAGATAAAAGCAGTAACACCTTGACGAATGTATAATGAATGCAAGCAAGACATCTGTAAGTCACCAGTTCCTCTTTTAGAAATTACTTGTAATTTTAATTAGATATATTTCGTGTTTTTTAACTTTTTACGCATGAAGTAGGCCCAAATCGGCTTAATCCGTTCAAGACGAAGTCGGCCGAACGAAAAGTTGTTTTACTGGTTTTCGTTTTACAAATTGTTTATGTTTCCTCTCCAGTTTTTTACTCGGTTGAGTTCATTTTCATTTAAGAGAGATATTAAATTTTAATTAGTTATGTTTACAAAACTTTTGTTGTTTTGTATATATTGTATATTTATTATATAAATTAAATATTATTGTATAGTTGAATGAAATGTTATCTACACTTTCTTCTGACATCTTTTCGTTTATTATACTTATATCAATCTTATTTTATAGTATATTATTTATCGTTATAATGCAGATTACTTTATATCGTTAATAATGTTACATGCTATCAACGTCATAAAATATCGGGCTAGATAAAAGCTATAATATTATTTAATTAAGAAACAATTATTTATAATAATTATTTCGTAATTATTTTAAATTATTTAAAATTAATTAATTAAATTATAATTATTAAAGTTAATAAAAAATAGAATCTAACTCTAGTACCAAATTATTTCGTAATTAATATATATTATAGATTTTATTTAGCCTGATATTTTATGACGTTGATAGCATGTAACATAATTAGCAATAAAAGTAATCTGCAATATAACAATAAACAATATATTATAAAATAAGATTTATCTAAATATAATATATATATAAATATTCATTTTAAATGTGGTGTTCCCTGAAATCATCGAAAATTTGAATTTAAATCTATGTACTATTTAATACATTTTTTAACCGAAAAAATTGCTGAATTATTTACCGTACAATCCCATCATAAAAATATAAGTGTTATATTGCTAATGCAAAATTTATTTTCCTCATAATAATATAATGAGAGACGTAAGTTTTAACACTCATCGTTTAATATTATTTAAAAATAACAGAGATGAAAGCCAAATCAACTGTCTTGCTTGCCAAGCATTTATAAGTAAGATGAACCACTTGAAAGATGCATATTTAACCACGACATCAAAACCGTACAGTTATTTATTAATTGACTTTCACCCATCTACAGATAAAGAATTGTGTTTAAGAGATTCATGTTTTTTTCCCAACAACCAAGGCGTATATGTATTGGGTTTATATTCCACAAAAATAAAATGTCAAGAAAAATGATCATTTGTTAAATGTGCTTACAGAAGCAACACCCGTTCAGAGAAAAGCTTTGTTAAAAGAAACACTTTCTCAGATCAAATAAAAGACATACGTGTAAAGTTCTGACAACACGCTTAAAGGTCGTTTACCCATTAATGTCAACAAGTTGAAAAAACATAAAGGATGTATATAAAAACTTGCAAATAAAATAAATAGGTCTACAAGCAGAAAAGAAGATTTTGGTAGACTAATCTGGTGGAGGTTTAGATGCGATTTTACATCCAATTATCATTAGCTAAAAAATTTTTGGTTTATAATAAAAATGGCTCAACGAATGGCATTATTACCACCGTATTAGTACATCAATATCAAATACAAAATCAGAAAGAGGATTACAGAATAATATTAAACAGTTATTAGAAGAAAGTACTTTGTCAGATAGTTTGAAATCTAAACTATTAAGTCAACTAATTTTCCGAGATTTAAACAGTCTATCCACGTTCCAAAAGAAGCAATTCGAGTTTCGTTAGCATCATAGCCAATCGAAAAATCTCAACAACCATCACTGAACGGACAAAACCGTCATCTATCGAAGATCAGATAACAGTTTCGGTTCCACTCGCATATCAAAAATACGTTCCATATATCATTCAATTACTAAAGTCTTAAAGATTACAGAATATTGTCAACTCAATTAACAACAAGAGAATCGCCTGTACTTCGTTTTTGATTGCTATCGATTCCATCATCTCTGAATCGTTTAATTAGTGGTACAAAAAACCTGCTGGAGCATCAGCCACAAGAAATCCTAAACAGATTGCATTGTCTAAAAAAAGCATATTTTATGGAAAGATTATTGAGATCTATTTATTATACACCATCCCATCTCGCATCGTTCAGTAGCATAAGAAGACAAACTTGCAAAGAAAAAATGTCGAAGAATGGCTATCGAGTCGACATACATATAAGCTACATAAATCAGTACAGATAAATTATATGCGTCATAACTATAGCTTAATATAGGGGAAAATTATTTCGATCCAATCTTATGGATGTTCGACAATTTCAAAAGAAATTAATGGAATAAAATATTTATTAACAACTATGGACGTGTTTTCTAAATATGCCTATGAAATTCCTCTTAAAGACAAAAAGCCCAAAACGATAAAAAAAAGCGTTTCAAAAAATATTTAGACAAGAAATACCTAGGTTTTTTCATACCGATGAAGGGAAAAAGTTTATGAATTCTGTTATTAAAAATTTGTTTAAAAAGCATCGATTAAATTATTATTATACTCATTCCGAAAACGAGAGCATCAATAATAAAACGATTTAATAAGACTTTGATAAATATAAAATTGATCGCCTTATTACTTACGAAAATTCTGATAAATATATGGAAAATTAAATGGTTAGGTAAAAGCATATAATCATTGTATACATCAAACTATAGAAATGTCTCTAAATGAGGTAAAACCTAAACACCATTTGCAAATTTTTTATCAGCTTCATGGTTAAACGACAGCTAAAATAAAATGTAAATATAAAGTCATTGATAAAATAATAGTTTCTCAAAAAAGAAAAACTTTTAAGAGAGGTTACTTACTCAATTCGAGTAAGAAAAGTTTCGTTATAGAAAAACAAGATTCTACAATTCCTCCGACTTATATGTTGAAAGATTATAACAACCAGACGATTAAAGGTCGATTTTATAATGAAAAATTGCAGAAAGTAAAAAAAATGGATAAATTTTATGTTATTCTAATACGCAAGGTGAGTATAGATATTTTTTCCAAAAAATACTCAATTCTCCTTCACATCGAAAATTATTCCACTGATAAATTTAACGGGATTTTGAGAAGTGGCATTATCTCAGATAATAATACCTCGTTTATGGTTTAACATCTCTAGTAAAAATAACGAATATGTCATTACTACTAGAGAAACAAGATCGTTTACTGTAAAAGCTGAATATATATTTGCATCACTTTTAATGGGAGAGAACAAATAAAGTAATATATTCGAGAATATTATGAATAATTTAAGAGGTTAGGAGAAGGATCGTTTCATTAAATTTTTTTAACAAAAACGATAGCACAGTTAAAATTGAAGTCGCTGTTAATTGTGAATTGCACATATCTCCAAAAGATAAATATACATTTTTTTTCTACGCTGTATTTAAATAATCAAAATCCTTTCATGTTAAAGGGAAAAAAACATTTTAATATACTCCATCTTTACAAAATTTTAGTGGAGAATTTATTACTTTAATCGAAAAAATAGATAAATATATAGATGAATAGATGAATAATTATTGAATACTCTATGAATATTGTATGTTTTTGCGAGCAATTTTACTGGCAAATATACCTAAATTTTATTAAATGCAATGTTATATACAGTAGAGCATCGTTTATCCGGTCAACCGAAACGTCAGTTAACCGAAAGCTCTTCAGTCAAACAGTTTCGTGCTGAATCGAACGTTTTTGATACTAGATTACCTTCTAAAGTATAATTTTTATGTTATTGCATTTTTCTATATATTAATTTTGTTTGTATAAAATAAAGAAATAATTTTAACGATACAATAGCCTTGATTATATATTATAGAAATTTTTGTTAGGCTTAAGATCGACGAAAATTCAACACGAAAAGTCACGCAACGGAGAAAAATTCAACACGAAGAGACACGCGACGGAGAAAAATTTCAACATCGGATAGGTTAATATATTTTTTCGTACATAATCGTTTTTTCGAAAAATCATTTATCCGAACATCCCCAGTCTCCAATTGATTCATATAAACGATGCTGTACTGCACTTCAAGTTATTGTAGGATATTATAATTTATTTCACTTGCCTTTCGTGAAAGTTTTCCAACCATTTCAGTCCACGTTCCATTTTTCAATAATTTTCCGAAGAAAGCGTCTATAGGCTTGACAATGGAATAACTAATTAAATTTATAAAACGCATAATTAGATGAATTATATAAATTTCAAAAATAATTAATTTTTTATAATTATTTTAATTGCTTTTTAAACAGAAATATTTTGTTATATATCACTGAGAACACAGATTTTCTTTTTATAATACAATAAAATATAATTAGTTTAACACCAATCTGGCAAAAATAGCTAATGATTTATCCATATGATGGCTTACTAAAGCTTTTACTTTCCTCTTATGTATTGTAGTACATAATACATTCAAGAAAGACATAGGCTGTACATGATATCTTTAGCCAGCAAAAAGAGGGTAAGAGAAAATAGAGAAGAAGGGAGAGAAAATAAACAGTAATGAAACGTAGGATCTCTGAAAACTGCATGCCAACATCAAATGTTTGCATGCAGTTTTCAGGCTGCAAAACCATAGTTTGACAAAGATTGTAAAAGAAAACCTAAGTGTAGCGAAAACCAATAATTGAGTGCCACCACAAATAGCTGTGTAGATGTCAGTGCCAAGAGGCTGTTAGTAAAAAGATATATCTTTTTAATACTAATAAGACTAAACGCGATCAGAAATCTTAATACAACTTACAGGTCAACAGACAGCGCGAAAAACATACGAACACAATGACAAACAAGATGACATGAACAGACCAACAAAAACAAATGAGCAAGACCCCAACCCAATTTTTTTTTAAACCTAAACTTACTAACTATCTAAACTAACCTACCTTAACCTAGGATAAACATATCCAGACAACTATAGCTAACAAACCATAATCAAATTTAACGTGTCTTTTCAAAAACTAAGTTAAGTGTCCTAAATTTTACTTACATCTAAGACTAACCAAATTAAGACTGTAAAAAACAACAAAAAATAAGAATTAAAATAACAAGTTGAAAGGCATCTATATACCAATATTGTACTGTACTGTACATTGTGTGTGTGTGAATGAGTTGGTACAAATTGCAATGCCAGTTGTACTCTTTAAGAATAGCAGCAATCGTTAAACTATTCCTAATGTGATTATACCTTTTGCAGCGAAAAACTAATTGAAGTGGTCTATGGTCCTCCTGAATACCACATACGCATTGTGGACTGTCTCCAATGTTAACCTTTTAACATTGAAACAGTCAGACGTTGCGCTACCACTTAGTCGTGGAGGTATAGCGTGGAAAATTTTTTAAGAATTTTCCCACGCGTTTTTCGCGTTTCTATTTAGGAAAAAAAATTGTAAACAGTTACGTCTAGTAAAAAGAAATCGTTCTTTATTGTCACATAATTTTTTTATATGTGAATTTTTTTACAGTAATTTTTTGCTAAAATTTTTTTTCAAATTTATATTAAATTTATTTTGATTTTCCATCCGATACGATTTTTATCAAAACTTTTAATATATTTTCAATTTTATATAATTTTTTAAAGTTTGAGGCATTTAAGTCATGACGATATTTTCCAACCTGCGAATCAAATTCAAAAGAATGTAATTGAGAGTTAATGAATTTCATCCACAACAATAGATGATGTAAAGGTTGTCACGTTTACAACTACGACGCCTGGCGACCTTTCCCCCCAGACTAAAATGTGGGTAAAGTTGTCTCGTGTTCTTCTTTCTGTAAAAGTCACATAATCATTGTAAATAAAAAAATTTCAGTATAACTTTTATTTAAAATTTTAAAATTCGTTGTTTAAATTTACAGTAAAATATTAAAACAGATTAAAATATTAGCATTTTGTAAATAAACTTAATTTACATATAATAAATTTAAATGAATTAAAGTTTAAGAAACAACAAAACAATACAAAAATGTAAAAATATTTTTATATTCATCTTCACATTTATAACATATGTGATCGTCATTGACCGATTTTTTAATTTTAAAAACAATTTTCACCATTGGCATGCATCAGAAAAAAAAGCATGACTTTCATAAAACACACTTTACTAAGAGGGTCTGCTTCACTCTGAAAAAGCCGACAGTTTTATGTCCTACTTTCTCTAACATAGCAAAACAAAGTAAGTTACAGTACAACAATACACATAAACACAAATAAATTAGTAGCCCAATAATACATACTTTCATTTATATCCATGTTATATCCTAAAGCCAGTTCTCTCAAATTGTCGAAAAATAAATTATTGTCAACTTTTTTTTCTGTAAAGTAGCATATTCTGAAAAACAAGTTTTAAATTCAGAGTAAAATTTTCACCTTTTATCCGTTGAAAACAACGCAAAATGTATGAATTCACGTAATAAAAATTTATCGCAGTGAACTTCAAAAAAACGTAACACACAGAAAAACCAAACAGCACTTTATAAACATTTGCCGCCAATTTATTCATATAGTGATACACCTGTGAAAAATTTTAACACATGACGAAAAGTTTTAGAATTAATGCTAAAAGTTTTAAAAAATTATTTCATGAAACCCGATGAATTTAATTAATACACAATAACTAAATCTGTTTAATAAAGATTAATAATTTACTACTATAATTATGCAAATTAGATATAAAAAAGATAACTGCGCAAATTTTCCAGCCAACTATACGACATGGGATAATTTACGATGTCAAACGCGATTGAAGCTTTCCTACTAAAATCTAAATATTTTATATAATTATTTAATAATCCAGTGAAATTTAAATAATATAAAATATCTAGATCTGTTTAATAAAGATTAGTAATGTACTATCACTAATATGCAAATTAGATATGACAAAGATCGATGTGGGAAAATTTTCGCCAAGATAAAAATAGCTTTCGGTCACGTGTTCACCAAGAAATACGAAGAAATATGCCTAAATTTAATGTTTGTGTACATATTAATAAATTTTAACTAATATCATCGTTTAAAATTTAATGTTTCTGTAAAAATGAGTAAACTGTAACAAATTTCATCAAAGACAACAGAATAATTTTCAGCTTATAAAAACTCTACAATAAATGATTATTTCTTCGAAAGACGTCGATATGCACGAATAAATAATAAATATGTAATAATGCTTTTATCCAGTTTAAGTGGATATTGTAAAAGTTAAGCTATTTAATTTTTTAGCTTTTATAATTTAGTTTCCAAATATTTTACTGTGAAATTCCATTTACTAAACAGAAACAAAGACAAGCTATTAATTATAAACAGGACAATAGAATAATTTTTAAGTAAATTGGGTGTAAATACAGAAAAAAGGAATTATATCAAAGATGGGACGAATAAGCTGACATTCCTCGAACAGAGCTCATATACTCATTGTTATTCTCAGCCTGGTTTCTACTACGACTGTTTTATCTTAATAAAAAGTTAATTTTTTAAAATAAAAGTACATTGTTCTTCGTGAAGATTTCCACAGTTTGGTAAAGAGTAAGTATGAAAAATTTTCTTTGGCTAGTTTCATTGGTGGAGAAAATCAAAAATAAAATCAGGGTTAGGTGAGATCGAAACGTTTTATAGTAGTGAAATTCTTTCAAGATGCTAGAGAACTTTTAAGAAAAATTTGCTGTTCATTGGTGAAAATATTGATTTAGATATAATATAAAACAGATGATATTCTATAACTAAATTAGTGAAGAAGTTTCTAAATTAAAGTTTTCGAGATAACAGTGTGAAAACCAAATATTATACTTACTTGTTTCAACTGTAATCATTTATTACATCAAACTTTTCTCATAAGACATATGTGAATTTAATGTTAATAACGAGGTATAGGCCGAATTTTTATACGTGAAAACGTGTACATCGAACGTGCTGCGCTGCATTTATGTAAGCTTAAAAGTTTGACAATGGTGTTTGGAAGGTTAGTGGAATCATGCTCTACATTCCAAACGTCATTGTCAAACTTCTAGGCTTACAGAAAAGCAGCGCTAAACGTCTGACGTACACGTTTCCTTGTTTAAAACTTCAGCCTCAACCTCGCTATTGTTTCAAAGAATTACCTGCTAAAATACACAGAAATCCTCGTATACAACTAGATAATGGACTGCTTATGAACTTTTTAAGTAATATCTCATCGAACACGTTTATACATTTAAGTTAATTGCACATAAAAGAAAAACATGAGAAAATGCATACAAATCTGATTATCGATGTGTCTACAACTTCAGTTATTATAAGACTAACTTTACAATTCTGTTACACGGTTGTCTGGAAGAAATGCTGAGTTTTGAAAAGCGCTATAAATAGCAAATGATACATAAGACTTGAAAAATTTGATTCTAGTATTTGCACATGTTTGCTTTTCTTCAGAGAAATTACAGAAGCGATAAAGCAGGTAACTATATACAAATATCTAAATAGATAAATAAACTAGTAAAGTTAATTAAGCTAAGTGTAATGCAGCAGAACACTTTAAAGTAAACATAGGATAGTAAAAAAATCTCATTAACCCTCGGGGTGCCTGGTGGGGTATGAGAGGCCCAACTGATTTTTAAAAGTTCATAACTATTTTAATATTTGCGGTAGCGACTTAAGGTTATTAGTAGCATCAGTTCTCTTCATGCGCTTGCGATCCCCACAAAATTTTTAGTTCATCGCGCGATATCCTGCGAACAAGACGTGGTCGAATAAGTGCCGGGCCTCACAGACCCCACCAGGCGCTCCGCGTTGCAAAAGTGTAAGTAATATTTTTTGTGTAAAATTCGTATTTTTTGTGTTTGCTTGATTTATAACACGTTTACGTTGTCAGTAGATAAACGTTTAAGCAGCTACTGAGCGTCTGTAAAAAATGATCCAGATTTATTTGCATGGGACATGCGAAAATTCCTATGGGAAAAATGCCTGAATTCTCAATTTCAAATTTTAACTGAAGAAGCTTAATTTTTATGCTTTAACAGATAATTATATTAAGTGCCATTAAAATGAACCAAAATACTTAAATTATAATGAGATTACATCATGATTTCTAGAGAAACAAAGTTAATATTTTTGTTACAACAAAAAAAGTTGATGTTTTTTATTATGTAGTCGTGTGAATAAATATTTCACGTAAATCAATGATTGTTTTATTCTAAATATGTCTTAATAAACCTATTGTATATATATATATAACATAACATTGAAATTATCTTTACAAGCCATATAATGTAGTGTTTTATTTTGGGGTCTGTGGGACCCCACCAGGCGCTCGGCGGAAATTTCTTCACCAGGCACCCGAGGGTTAAAAGTATTGTTTTCATTTTTTTATGAATGTTTCCAGATAAATGTTTTTAATTCGGTTACTTAGTCGAGTCTTGCTGTATTTTGAATTTATAAATACAAAATACAGCAAGTCTGTAACATTTCAATTTTAAAAAATATTGTACAGAATTAACGTTGAAAGTATTTGTATAAATACCGAAATTTGAGTTTCTGCTGTAGTGCTTTGAACACGCGAAAATGACGCCCTCCTGTCATTTCCTTCTCAAATTTATCAAGTGTGGCGAAATTCGGATGCTGAAATACATATAAGATACATTAATAAAGTAAAACTATGTTTTAATTATAGATAACATAACTCTTACCTTTACTGCAGCTAACTTCCATATGTACGTATTGTTTACATTAGCTATAAAAAATTGCAAATAATGAATGACTACATTGGATGTGATTTAAAATTAAAAAGTGTTAGGTTTTAATATAAATAATTTTTTTGTGTGTTTTAGTATTTTCGGGAATATCAAAATATTATCTTTCAAAAATTCGGTAAATAATTTTTATCGAATATCTAAATTTAACTGTCTGTTAGATGCGCTTCTTGCGCATTGACCCGGATTCCTTCTTTACAACATTTTCTATACAGTCAAACCTGTTTTTGTGCGGTCTTTTTCTGTGCGATTTATTGTGGACTGTTGTGCGATTTTTTTTGTGCGGTATATGAAAATCTCAATCAAATTGGAACATAATTGACTCCTGTAAAATTTTTAAAAACTTTATTGGTTTTTTCTATGACATCAGCAGGTTTTTTCATTTTTTATTCAGTAAAATTTTTTTCTCATACGTTTATTTCGGTCCCCTCTTATTTTAATAGCATAAAAACCATAAATATTATGTTATATTTGAACAAATGCAGTAAGTTAGCTTCCCTCCAGCTTTAGACTGCAGGTGTGAAATTTTACGCCTTGTTAAATGAAATAACACTTCCTGCAGCTATATTTATCAAATAAAATTATTATTTAACGATTATTTTTAACTTTTTAATGTTAGATTCGTATTTAAGTGGAAATAATTAATTAATATAAAAATTAAAATTTTACGAGGATTTTTTCCCTATTAGGTGTAGCAGAAAAAGGCCCAAGGAGTTAAAAAAGCAATTCCTAGATATTTCGTACGGTTTCGAGTCATTTTCTACGTGAGACATTTTTTATGCAGTCCCTATTCACCGCATAAAAAAAATATTTTTTTAATTGTGTTGCGAAAACTATTTTTTATAGCCACTCGTAAAGTTTCGCGCGATTTTTTTAATGCATTTTATTTTATGCGGTCCCTATCCCCCGCATAAAAACAGGTTTGACTTTATTTAAAATTTTGTAAAATATCTAAAAATTCAGTATACAATTAACGTCTGTATCAGTTTGTCATGCTGTTGGAATCGTTTTGAGAACAAAAGTATTTTTATGCAAAAAATGTCGGAATTTCTAAGACATAAAGCGACTAAATTCATAGTGTAATATTTTAAGAAAAGGCTCAAACACGGTCTATAAAGATTATGATATGTCATTTTAACTTCTTTTTTGTTCATATGCTTTAATAAATTCTTTTTCTGTTATTTTATATCTTTCTTTGTTTTTAATACATTTATAAGATAGAGGATAAGAAATTATTCGTTTCTATATCAAAATATGAAATAATATCAAACATTCGAAATCACTTATAAATGTGTAAAAAACGACAGAGTTGGGTTACATGGCATTGATGTTACCGTTTTTTGAAATAAATTTAATTAGTGTTGCATCCAGGAGATGTGCATTCGTGTGTTTCCATGCACAAATACGATTTTCCTCGCCATAAATTTTGCTGAAAAATGCAGCGTAATAAATAGAGACGATACATTTTGATAACACAAACTGTGCAAATTGTAAAATTCTTATTGTTATTTATGTGAAAATCTGGAAACAGAATAATTTTATTTAATAAGATACCAAAGTCAAACTATTAAATTGATGTTAAAAACAACACATTTTTATCAATTTCGTGAAAAAAAAGCTATATCTGGCGAGATTTTAACACACATCTCTAAGGAACATCTGTTGCTCGAAAAGTCAGGGTCTCTCGCAATATAAGCAGGTGACCTGAGACTTTCATCCGCAATTTTCATGACTGACTCATCTCCCATCTGTGAAGATTTACGATCGTCTTCTCGACTTTTGTATAACCGGATCTGGAAACATAGTATAGAGGTATTCTATCTTGACTTTTGTAAACTTTCTGTTTCGATATTTAGAAATGTACCTGGTTAGCTATCGATTTAACGATAGTTAATCTTTTCTGTACTTGTTTTCTATACTTATTAAACTTTTCTTATTGTTAACCTGTCTGTTTCCTTGTTATATTAATATAGAACTCGGACTCTGATCGACTTACCTACGGTCTCCCAACCCAACCGCAATCAGATCTTCTTATAAATATTAGAGCTATCCACTGACAGAGTGAACGGGACTAACTGTTCTGACACAACAGTTAGGGGATTCAAACTTTAGTCTCGACCCGCGCATATATTCTGACATTTATATATCGTAACTAATGCATGTATTTAATAAGATGTTTATCATATTACTGTATAAATTTCTTCATTTATGCATCAGATATCATTCTGTAAATTTTATAATTTCTCATAGTCTATGCTTTATTTCTTTAATCGCTCCAGTCTTCATATAGAAAACAGTTCTGTGTAAAAAGTAAGGAAAAAACTTATGTTTTTTTGTAATATTTCGAGAAATTATTTTTGATGGTAAGTTATCGATTTTTGATAATTGCAAGTCCATGACGTGAAAACATCAAAATAAAATCTGAAAAATCACAATTGAAAGAAATTATTTCTAAATGTTAAAAAAAAACATTCTCTCAAGTACAATAAAGCGAATAGCTTATTATTTAACCCAGTTCTGTCCAAGAAGATTGCTTTTGTACGATATCAAAGAACAATTAGCGGTTTATTAATATATGCAGTCCCGAATAGGATCTGGATCTATTCACCATTCGCAGAAAAGTAATTGCATATTTTTACTCTAAATCTGAAGGTTAATTTCACTTTATTTCACTTGTTCTCAAATTTCAAAAAAAGGTTCGAAGAAGTTACACTTAATAAAGAAATATCATCTTAATTTTTGATTCGTTATTATCGGAGTAAAATTACAAAAAAAAAATTATCGTCATCAATTTTCTATAGTTTATGTGTAAAAATTTGAAAAAATATATACATATTTAAGCAGTCCTGTTTAAGTATAGATTAACTGTTGTTGACTATCTGAATAAAATAAATATACATAATTAAGAGTTTTTGAATGATTCGTGTTTTTAATTACGATCTGTGCAATAAGGAACGGATTGCTGAAGAAAACTTATCATACATATTAAATGTAATTAAAAAGTGTTTTTGAACGATTAATCTTCTATAACATTTTTGTGCTTAATTTTGAATATCGAATTTCGAATTCTTAATCAGTTCAATTTAAAAATGGTCATTCTTAAATTAAAACGAAATAAATCTAAATTTTACAGTAAAATACTTAAGTGTTTTTTATAAACCTTATTTTTTTGCAATATATTTTCGTCTATAACTACTTTATTTTTAAGCTTATAAAATATTTTTTAACGCTTTATTAAACATTGGTTCTGTTATTAAAGTACTCGACTACTTATTTTATTTAGGCCTATATGTTATGAAAAAGATTAAAATTCTGAAAGATGAAATTTTCAATGAGAATAATCGATATACTTAATATAAATTTGACAAATTCATACAGAATAAATTTATAAAAGATTCAACGGCGATTATATATATAATATGAGAATATTAGATAATTTTTTTTTAAATTACGTTAACCAAAAAATTAATTAATACCTTTGTTCATAAAACAGAGTATAGAACCACACACACTCAAGTTAAGTTTAATTAAAAAATCGAAAATAAGAAGTGAAGTAAGAACATGAAAAACTCGAAAATCGCTCCAGTATACACAATGATATTTAACAAATAAAAATTTTTGATTAGATCTACGAAAATTTATAATTCTTACCTCTACTCGAAGAAGCGTTCAAAATCCAAATAATATAGACACACAGAAAAACGGCTTTCATTTTCGACAGACTAATCTAAAGTGAATAAGTAGGTATCTTCTTGTTCAATCTACAAATGTTATAAATATCAAGCAATGTTTAAAGGTTCTTGTCATAGATTTGAAATATAGTTTCAAATTACATTTATATACTCACAAGTTAAACCTATTAATTCATAGACAAAATAAATGGTAGTTTAAGAGATATTTTATTTACCATAAATAGTGAATTTAATCGCGCCTACAAAAGAACTTATTGCGCCTTTCTACAACTTTGCATATCACATTTTCCGACCTGTGACAAATAATATATTAACTATCTGATACATTTTTTATTTATTTTTAACAGAGTGCATACTACAGAACATTTCATAATAGAATTGGCATCCAACAATTCTTTGCAATGGCTAGACACTTAATTGCGCTTTGAACTGAAAAAAAGTACAAAATATTGGCATATTAAACTTTTCCCTGTTTTCCAAAACTTCAAAATTATAATAAAGTAAATATAGATTTAATTCATCTGTAATTCTGTTGACACTTTATAAATAAATGAGATTTACTTATGTTTTATCTCACTCTGCACACACAAAAAAATTAGATGTGTCAACATTTTATTGTACGTTAAACTGAAATAAATGATAAATATTGATATTAGCCAAATATCTTTTAACAATATATATCAAATATGCCCGTCATTTACCATAAGAAAAAAAATAATAAGCAATCTCTTCAAACAGAACTTAACAATTTAATAAATTACAAGTTATTATGTTGTGTTTCTCGCATGAATTTCGTGAAACTGGAATTCGCTTGAAAATTAATGTAGCTGTTAATATACGAACACACACGCAAATTTCCATTGAGAAGAATTTTAAAAAATCGAAACTAAAAATTTATTATGCGAAATAATAAAATATAGAGAATCGGGGAAAGACGTCTAACATTTTGCTGATAAAGAAAATTCTAGCGATAATTTGGGTTTTGGAAGCCTCTAACGAAAATATCATCATGTTGAGTATGTTTTTCAAATAAAACATTGAAGTACAGTATATGAAAAATAAATATGTATTGTGTTTGCAATGACGACTTTTCACGGTCTGGCATTTTAAGCATCTCACCCGAAGTATCCGAGTAAGATGCCAAATGCCATTAAGGTAAGATAACAAATATAATTACATAAAATTAATTTTCGAATATCTTAACCGAATTTAACATATTGCATATGTAGTACAACGTACTTCATATTAAGTATAACAGCGCAGTATAAGTATTGTTAAGTTTTCGCTCGTTCTAACGTGCTTTGTAGCTAGCTGAAAGCTCTTTTCAGTCTTAAAATCTTTTTGAAAAGTTCTTATATACTTTCTATGCATATCCTACAATAAAACGAGAAAACAAAAATTTAATTAAAATAGGCATATTGGAATTCAATTAACAAAAAATAGGCATGCTACCCTAATAAAAATGTGGCACCTTTCCCATTTGTCAGGGAGTAAGATGCCTGGCAAAGTCACGTGTTCGGTGTGTTTGATCGGGATCGGCGGTAGCTCACAATGGAAACTTTAAAACCTTAACTAAATTACACATGAATTGTTTTTTGCAATTTTTAATAAATTGTATTTTAACTTTTAGTTTTAAAATGATTCTAGAAACATTTCACAACAAAAACTTTCTTCTTATCTTGCTTTTATTCTTCTCAGATGTAGAAAATAAGGTAACGGTAGCTAATTACAGCTTTCCGCACTCAATATTGGCCCAGCGATTCATCATACAAACACATGATAATATCTGACGTAACCGTTAGAAAATATGAAAAAGTAGGCATCTTCTCCCGCTTACCATGTTACTCCGAATCACTCTAAGTGATATATTAATGTGGTTTTTATAATGTATGAATTCATGATGTTTTCGAAGCGAATCGATAGTAACTAATAAACATTAAGATCAATTCTTACATGATTGTATTGTAGAGAAGTACACGAGTATTCAAATTTTTTTTTCTGTCTTATTAACGAAAAGTATATAAATTCCAAATTCTAAAACATTACATAAATAATGTAATAAAATTAAAGTTAATAACGGCAAAAGCAAACCAAGTTTGCAGAGAAAGAACATTTTATTACTTTGGTACATTCCCAAATGCACTTCTCCAACAATGTTAGGCCTGTTCAGTATGGTGTTCAGTACACATTTAAAAACTTTTTATTAAATTAATTTAAAAAAAAATTAATTAATTTAATAAATATGACACTCTGACTATTTTCCATCGTGGATTTTCATTACGAGTTGCCACCTATATACCGGACAAAAGATTCCCAGATGCAGTTGTCAACACACTTATACTTAAATTAACACTATTATTTCGAATAATTGTCAAAGTGCTCTTTGAGATTTTTCTACATTATTTAAAAAAACACTCATAAATTATTAACGTTAATTTCAGTTATTAATATTATAATGATGAAAAATATGAGAAATATAAATTTTTAATCTTACAGCTGCTAAATGTTTCTTGTTTCTTCAGTATAAAACATTGGAATACTAAATATGCACTCGAGTCTGTGGACCACGCCCTCTTCCTCCAATGAGTCTTTTTTAATACTTTTTATAACCGTCAGATCAAACAACTTATTATTATGAGTTGGATCCAATTTAACGCTTTCCATGCGGTTAGCTACCGATCGGTCTGTATCACGTGACTTTCTCATTTATCGGTGATGCGAAACTTACCGATCGGTAACAATTAAAAAATTCGATTAATTTGCGCTACATTTGAGTTTTCCAGAGATCTTAGCTTTGATTCGCTTTTCTGTATGTCTATTGACTTTGTTTAAGCCAATAAACGTTTTGTTACCACCCCTGGGCCATAAATATTTTGGTAAATACATTCCCTACTATTCTACAGTAAATCTTTGCAGTTAACTACACAATTGGCTGAAAACAATCAAAGGAAAATTCCTTCTACAGTTTTATTGAGTCTTATCTGTCTTTGTTGACGTTACTTTAAGTAATCACAGACTTATGAAACGAAAAAATTGTTGCGAAAAGCCCCTCATCCAACCTTCGAAGTAAAATGTAAACAATCACTGTAAATTCGTTTTTTAAATCGATTTTTAATTCTAATTAACTAATTTAATGAACTTAGATATTAAATTAGCTAATTCGACAATATTTAGGCGAGTAAATATGTTTTTAAAACTATCTAGCGATAAATATTCCCGGGAAACTCCACCTTCCTATAGTAAGTCTATGGAAGGTGTTCGCGCTGTTAATTTGGCTTTAAAATTTTTGTCAAATGAATTCATATATATTTTGAATACATTCAATTATTTTACAAAAGTAAGAGCAAAGTTCTACGACTGACACAGTCGTACAGCTGACTAATCGGTGTCGCTTCACGATAACAATCGACTACTCTCCCAGCTAAGTAATTAGGGACATAGTGTGAATAATGGCAATAACTTCTCCTCCGTTCTAGGTAGAAAGCTGCGGTTGGTTTTGTTTAATAGAGGACAGATGTTTCTATCTAACAAATGTACAGAGTTCAGCGATTTTCTGTAAATTAATTTCGTAACCTTCAAATTTGTTCGTAAACTTCATATTATTTTAAATATGTATAAAACTAAAAATTATACAATCGTAAACTGTAATATGTTTTTAATCAAACGCAAAAAACAGATTGAATATAGCGCGATATTGAAGCGAATTATCGCAATTTAAAAAATTACCCAAAAACGCATAAATGCGCCGCATAACGAATTTCACCTATTTTCTTAATGCTAAAGGTTTTCCGCATGGAAAGGGTTAATAAAATTTTCATTAAGGATTTAGTTATATTTTTCATATGTGACTGTTATATAAGGAAATGATACGCACTTTTTAATAATGAACATACAAATGATGTCATCTAGAAAATAAAGAAAAATTAATAAATGAAGGCAACACTTAAAAGTAAAAAAACACTCTCCAAGGATATTGTAAGGATTCCTAAATTAAACGTTAGAATTAAAACCCACAACAGGTAATTTCATACTCTGAATACAGTGTAAAAATGCAGACGTTTTAATAACAAAATAAGAAGTTTTGCCCGAGTACAAGTTAATGAGCTTGGATATAACATCCATTTATCCTTCTATTAACAATGATATGATTACACAGAGTTTGTGTGAATATCGTGTTCTAAATTATTTAAAAGATTTAATTCGTTTTTCACTGACCAATAGTCATTTTACAGTAAAAAAAAACTTTTATCGCCAACTGATAGCATCTGCATGCTTTAGTGATTAGACCAAAATTAGCAGAAATCTGAATGATAGATTCAGTCAAAACTTTATCAAGCCTAAAGGGCATTTCGTTTTTTGCAAGGTATGTTGATATATTGATTATACAGGGTGTCTCAAAAATGTACCAACAAACTTTTATTAAAAGTAAATAACATCTGAAGGAACGAGAATTGCGTAGGAACTCATAACCAAAAACGTCAGGAGAAAGAGATAGTAGAGGTAAAAGATCCTTAAAGGCACAAAACAGTGATTACTGGGAAACATTTATTAAACATAATTAGTACAAATTGCATACCAGTTCATAGTGTTACCATAGATGCTCGACGTTTCCAACATCAGACATAATGGATGCTTGACACAATGACAGAGCATTGATTGCCAAACACGTTCAAACACACTGGGAGTTTCTTTGTAGCAGCAGGGCAGACAAGTCTTGTCACGAAATCCATTTCAGACTCTACAAGCAAGTCATACACAATAACCTTGAGAGCTTCAAGCTTTAAAAGAAATCATGGCTTGATAAATCAGGTGAGCCAAGGTGCCAGGAAACCGGTCCATTACGATGCAGGAAAGACCTGTTCAAAAGTACAAGAACATCCATTCAATAATGTGGCAGTTTCCCGTTATGTTGAAACCACATGTTATGTCTCACATTTGCTGGAACATCTTCAAGTAAGACTAGTAGAACCTGTTTCAGAAATATCAGATAGTTCGCAGCGTCATGCGGGATGGTAAAAGGCACAGTCACCTTTGATTTACAGTGAGATTTCGCATATGGTTTCTTAAGCAATTCTCATTCCTTTAGATGTTATCTACTTTCTCTAAAAGTCTATCGATACATTTTTGAGACATTCTGTATAGAATGGCGTTATAACTTCGCTTATTGAAGGAAAAGGGCGTGGTCTACACACTCGAGTACACATGTAGTAATTAAAGTTTCTATATTGAAGTAACGAAGAGAAAATTGAAGACCAGATTGTTAGAACATTTAGCAGCTGTAAGATTAAAAGTTAAAAATTCTCATATTTTTCATCATTGTAATATTAATAACTGTAAAATTAACGTTTAATTATGTAAAAATTGTTTATAAAGAAAAAATAATGTAGAATCAAAGAGCACTTTGACAATTATTCAAAATAATAGTGTTAATTTAAATATGAGTGTGTTGACAGCTGCATCTGGGAAACCTTTGTCGGGTATATGGGTGGCTACTCGTAATGGAAATCGATGATGAAAAATTGTCAGAGTGTAATATGTGTACTGAACACCATAGTGAAAAGGCCTAACATTGTTTGCGAAATGCTTCTAGGGATGTACCAAAGAAATAAAATGTTCTTTTTCTGCAAAGTAGGTTTGCTTTTGCCTTTATTAACTTTAATTCTATTTCATTATTTATGTAATATTTTAGAATTTGAAAGTTATATACCCTCTGTAAGTCAGAAATAAAGAAAAGTTAAATATTCGTGTATTTTTGAACAATAGAATTAAGAATTAAAAATTAACCAGACTCTGTTGTTTTAATTAAATAGTTATATGGAAATATTAAGAAGTTTATAACAGGTTGTTAGTTTATATTTTGAAAGTGTGACTATTGATAAATTATAATGATTTAGATCCAAAATTTTACATAATAATAATCTGAAATTAGTAACCATGAAAAAATTTCATGCCAGTTCAGCCAATTTCGATTTTTTGAAATTTCTTGGTGAATGGGAGAAAATTGTCGAGGTTAAGTGCATTACCATTTCCAGACCCTCCTTCCTTTTATTTTTTTTCAAAATAATAAAATTTTTCGGCAGAGTTGTTAGCTCTACGCCCAATCCCTATCACGAACCCTTAGACTAGTGCGTTTCGTGTTTAACTCGAATTCACGTGGTTAAAGTGACTCGTTTTCCTACAACTCAGTGGTAGTTTCGAGTTAAACCTGTCAAGCGATCAGATTGAAAAATTCTTAAATTTTATTAGCATTGGAAATGGATATTACTCTGTACAATCTTTCATCAGTTCTACCAGTTCGCATAGATGAGTGTTAGTGAAACGTTTTGGCATACGTATAAAGACAAGTGATTCGATTGAAAACAGGCTAATTACATTAACTGACAACTGTTCTTATTTTAATATTATACATATTAACCAAAGTATTTTAACGAATTTTTGAACAGTAGAAATTTAGCTTTTCAATTTATTCTAATAATAACAGGTGAGAAATTACAGAAAAATTAACAAAAATTAATTAAATAAGAAATAACAATAAAAAAGAAAATGGTATGAACATATAAGAATAATTAAATTATATAAAAATACTAGAATAAGTACAATGTACAAGAACATATAGAAGAAACCACAAAGGTTTTGACAATTCAGACATTCCCACGTATATCGTCAATTCTGCGTGTAAAATACTTTTTATATTTAATGCCACTCGGATTAATTTAAGTTTTCAACTACATTTCGCGGGTTTCAACACGAATAATAATGACCATAACTGGTGTCTAGAACCTGACACATCGGACAGAGAGGTTTCACTGATTATCCTTGTCCACTATAATTAAACCATCTTGAACCAACGCTGACTTCACATCCGGTATCACAAAAACGAAGATACTCACGAAATTAACGCTTTTTACACTGTGTAAAAAATTGATAATAATCACAACTATATAATACAACGTAATTTGACTTGCATTATAATTTAAACCGTAAATCATCATAGGGAACAGCAACCGATCTTAAGTATCTCGATATTTTATATTTTTCAGTTGACTATACAATAAGATAAACATTACTTACCTAGGAAATACTTATTTTCATACATTGTAATAATTTTTTTCAGAAGCAGCACGTTAAAAAAACTTATTTTTCAAAAATTGTTATTGGTAGTTTCGTTTGCGTGGATTTTCTGAAAATGGAATTCGCCACTTGAAAATCAATGTAGTTGTTAATTTTCGAATGCGCATGCAAACATTGTTGTGCAATGATTTTTGGAAAAGCGTGTTAAAAGTTTAATTTTCTCTTATATAAAATCAATTGTTTTTGCGGTATTAAATTTATTCTGTTCTGTGAACGTTATTTAAAAATAATTCATAAATTAATTGACTTAATTAACTCATTCTATTTTTGAACTGAATCGAATTTAAGTAATTACTGTTAGAATGTTTACAACAACATTCTAGTTTAAATCACACAGGTAAGGCGATTGTTATGTGCGTACGGCTGCTGTATTCTTAAATTCTGAGACGGCACAAGGCACACTTAATAATATATTAATAAATGGTTAAACACTGGTGTTATTAATTTGATGAACGTTAAAACATTTTTCTGTTAAAACATAAAAACGAGAATTCAAATGCTTACCGATTTATAATTGGTAAAAAATCCATTTTTAGGTTAAGAAAAAGGTTGACGATATGATCCCCACTTCTCGTATTTTGGGCAGTGTTGTGCACTCAATCTTTCCGCATAAATGCCATTTCATAAAATCTTCATTATAATATTATATATTATAATATTTAATATTTATCAATATGACTATTTATTTTATATAAAATTGTATTGCATTTGTAGCCATTTTTATTCATGAAATACAGGGGAAAGATTTTAAACAAGCTATGTTTTAGAAGTCGCGAACGGACTAACCCGTTTTATATTGTTTCTTATGGTTAAATTTTTTCTCGGTTTTAGAACGACGTTTAGAAACAGATTATGTTTGATAACTGATGTTTGACTGTATTATATATTAAACCCAATATCTATTTTTCAATACTTGATTACCAAAGACTATTTATATTTAAATACTCTGAATGGTAGATTTTACAGATCGGTTTTTAGACCTGCAATTTTATATGGGGCTGAGACATGAGCAATATGCACAAGAGCCTAATAACGAAACACAAAAGTGACTGAGATGAGAATATTAAAATGGATGTATGGAGTGTCAAGAAAAGATGGAATAAGAAAAGCGTTTATTACAGATTCTACTAAGGTGGGTCCCTTAAGCAGGAAGATGAAGGTTGAGGTAGTTTGCCACATAAAGCGAAGTAGTAAATATTAAATTGGAAAGGGGGTCAGATTACTGATAGTAACAGGAAAGAGGAAGAGAGGAAAATCAAGGCTGCATTGGAAAAATAAGGTAAAAAAAACATGAATCAAAGAGAACTTAAAAGTAAATAAACTTATAGATTTTTTCGACCCACGTTCGCAAAACCTGGCACAAACTAAATTAAACAATAGAAAAATATATAATCGATTTTATTATGAAAAATGATTAAATGTAGAATTTCCAGACAGAAAACTGATAATCGCGTGCACATTCGAAAATAGACAAAATCATTGATTTTCAAACAGAACAAGTAAATTAAAATTTGCGGAAGTCCACTTGAAAAACACAACAAACATCATTTTATCGAAACTAAGTTCTGTCTTAACAGTTACTTTTGAAATTACAATTTTACTTTACTGTATAAAAATAGATAAAGCTACGTGTTAATTTAGCAAATAAAATATACACAAAAAATACTTAATAAATAAAGATCCAATCGAAATTTTTGTCGGTATTTACATTATTTAAGTTATAAGTATATTAATGTAATTTTTGAATTTTATAGCAATTGGTTGAACGGCCTGGATGCGTATAGCGAAAAAACAACGAAACGAACAAAATACATTCTAATTTCTATATATAGACGAGAAGAAAATTTGAAAGGCAAAATTTTAATGACTAATTTTTAGAATCACGTATTACGAAGTATTTACATACTATGAGCGTTTTTATTACAATGTCGTGCGATTCTTCTTAAATATTAATGTAGACTCAATCTACAGAATGAGCTTTAAAATTTAGGTTTAAAATTATTTTGTTTTCAATTTTAATAAAACATTTAGGTTTTTTAATATTAAAATATGTTTGTGTTATTTAGGTAAAGCACTACCCTAGAAATACGAGAGAAAGAAAATCAATAATTTAATCATCTAAAAGAGAAATAAATTTATTACGAGAGAAACTTCTCTCGTAATGAATAACTATATGAATTATCGTAATGAATTCGACTAACTAACACTTTTATAATCTGAAAGTAATGAATATATATTTAATCGACTTGAAGAATATTTTCGAAATAAAATTTGTGTTTGATACTCTCTATTTCTTGGCCTGAGCGCACGAAGATAAAAAAGAAAACAAGTAAAAATTATTATCGTGTTTATTTCACAATATCACACCAGAAAAAAACGAACAAATCATATTTAATTGTACAAAGATTTAAAAGGATCGTGGGTAATGCGATAGACGAGATATCGTCATTATTTGGATTCCTTCTACTCTGCAGGCAAATAAAAAGGCTATAGGCGCGAGATAGTCACATACTAAGCAAACCCCCACTTGGGTATCGCGTTGGCTGAGAAAACATAATTATAACATAAAAACTATAGTAGATGTTAAGATCTAATAGTTCACAACATCTCTTGTTTTTATTAAGGCCAATTTTTTTCGCTTTCATTTTTCCAGTAAAGATGTCCATTAAAATAACGAACTAAGAATAAAAATCGCAACAGTAATATCGAGTTCACAATGTAATGGAAATATTTACTTGTAATAAGAAATATTAAAATTATCATTAGTTAAGCTGTTGCCCAGAAAATATATATGATGAAAAGCATTCGAGTAGATATGCTTAATATCCTAAAAATTTCATGTTATTGTTTAAATTTTAATTCAATTCAATTTAATTATTTATTTTAAGGTGCAAACGCACATACCCTTGCCCCGCTTTATAGCATTACCAGGGGTTATTGTTTAAATAAAGTAAGGTTTGACAACGGTACTTACTTCGAAACACTTTACGCATAACATAAAGACAGTTATTCTCACTGTTTTACAAGATTTTTTTATTTAAACAGTTATTGTTTAAATAAAAAAATCTTGTAAAACAGTGAGAATAACTGTCTTTATGTTATGCGTAAAGTGTTTCGAAGTAAGTACCGTTGTCAAATAATACTGCTGTCAGTGCTACTATTGGTGTTCTGCAAATGTGCGCTGAGTACCTATATCTGTTGACTAGTTACAGATGCAATTACAGAAGTATTCGTTCGTTTTACGTTTGTTTGTATGTGTTTAAAATGGTTCTGTGGGATAAGCAGAGAGTCAGAGGTTTATCCTCACTGACCACTTACACCGCACGGGATGGGAAAACCCTATCTCTTTGTCGTTGGATGGCTAGGAAAGCAAAAAGTGAGTGGGGAGGTCGTAAGTCGACAGGCGGTTTAGATTGACAGCAGACAGGTTAAAAATAAAATAAAATACAAAGCGATTACAACTATTTTACAATACTATGCGGTTATATGCAAGTAAATATAAAGCTCTACAAGTTCTAAACAAACAGGTGGCTATGAGCTAAGCTTATTGCCGTCGCGGGAGATAGAGTTTACAACGGTCCTAACAAGATACTTCTTCGTGTGAGATTGGATGATATAATTTGGTGTATGGCGGTCGCCGACGATGTGGAAGAGTTGCTGTACGTCATTTCTGACAGGACTTCGTTCCTGGGCATGGAGACAGACACAAGTACAATAATAACTTCCTATGCAAGCGCCCTAAGTTTCCGGTGGCGCGAGCTTTTATAGAGTTAGTGTGGTAAGCAGTCGGTTGTTGACAATGACTTGCAAATTCTTGACAGCTAAGTATCAACTTTTCCACCTAACTGTTGATAGCTCCTGCAGACCTCTGCTCCGTTTCTCTGGGAGTAGTTTTTTCTATCAGTGATTGTTTACAATAATTTTTGAACAAAAAATGAAAGTTTTATTTTATTTATACAAATTTTCCTGCTACAATCCGCGGTCACACACCTCAGACAATTGAAAATTCCGCCAATTGTAAAGTACTCGTGGTAATTCGGTTTTTTAATGCAAAAGACGTGAAAGCGGCAAACATTTATCAGCAGATTAGTGAGGTATATAGAAAAAACATTACGAACGATAGAATAGTAAGAAAACAGGTTAAAGCATTTAATTTAAAGATGGTTGTACTAATGTGTACAACGAAGAGCGTAGTGAGCGATGTCTGTCATTATTGAAAACTAGGTGCATAGAGTTGTTTCAAAAGTTCGAGAAAACAGACGATTTCGTCATCCAAAACAAACAGCGTAGGAAGATCAGTAAGGAAATTGTTTTGCTTCATGACAATGCTTGTCCACACGTGACTTAACGAACCCGAGATTTTACC
Source organism: Centruroides vittatus (assembly GCF_030686945.1). Taxonomy (NCBI): domain Eukaryota; kingdom Metazoa; phylum Arthropoda; class Arachnida; order Scorpiones; family Buthidae; genus Centruroides; species Centruroides vittatus. Next base: position 53,791 of record NW_027120709.1, on the reverse strand, counting down.
ACATCATATGGCTGGAAACAACTTGATCACCTTCCGTATAGCCCTGATCAAGCAACTAGTGAACTTGTTCCTTTAGTTGAAAAGGCATCTACGCAATCAGCGTTAGAATGACAATGATGATGTCAATATGACAGGTTGCAGTGGTTGGCAAATGTGGTGGCAGGTTTCTATGGGGATGGAATTCAAAACCTGGTTTACAATATGAAAATGCCTTCATATTAATGAAAATTATGTTTAAAAGTAGAGTAGCGTACAGGCTTTTATATAAGAATAAAATCATTTAAAATATTGCAGTTGTGTTTTTTTAATATCACACAGATCTTACTTAAAAACCATGCCTTGTACTTACACAAAAACAGCAGATCTAACTGAGAACTATTTATTAAGAGTAATGACTTTAAACCAACGTTTTTAATGTACCTTGTTTTGTTATTTCAGATTGTGTATATATTACTGTAATTTATTATTTGGATTGAAATCGCTCAATATTTCAAAGAATTTTGTATTGTAAATGTGTTTTTAACTATTTTATACAAAATCGAACAGTTATCGATATTTCTTGATATTTATAAACCTGAAGACAGCTTATAGAAAAGGTTGAAAACATTTGTTAAGGTTTATCAATAACTCTCACAAGGGGAACTTACCGTCTCGAAAATTCAGTTCCGGATGAGACTTTGCATATTAATAGTATACTTCAAGAGTGTCCACCCAGAAAAATTTGAAAGTGCATTAGCCAGAAGATTCCAAAAAAAAGGCTCTAAACTTTTAAGCGCAGCTCATACAACGATCGATTTTATATCATGTCAACGTAGCGAAATGTCTGAGTCTGTGTAGCGAGCTTCCTGGCCACGCGGGTGAGCTAGGTTCGATCCTACTGCCACCTATTTTTGTAATTTTAATTGTTTTAAAAATTATAACAACTTTCAAATAAAGTTAATGACCAAATAGTACTATTAATTATATCATAAATAATTCTGTTTTATTTATGAAATGACTGTTACAGCCTATTAAAATGTGAATTAACCTCTTAATAGTGGTACAGTCAGACGTGGCGCTACCACTTAGTTGTGGAGATAAACCGTGGTAAATTTTTTAAAAATTTTTCCACGCGTTTTTCTCGTTTCCGTTTAGGAAAAAAAATTTTAAACAGTTACGTGTAGTAAAGAAAAAAATCGTTCTTTATTGTCACATAATTTTTTTATATAAAAATTTTTTTCGCGGTAATTTTTTGCTAAAAACTTTTTTTCAAATTTATATTAAATTCTTTTTTGGTTTTCCATTTGTTACGATTTTTTCAGAAGTTTTGAATTTATTTTCAATTTTATATAATTTTTTAAAAGTTTTAGGCATTTAAGTCATGACGATTTTTTTCAACCTGCAAATCAAATTCAAGAAAATATAATTGAGAGTTAACGAATTTCATCCACAACAATAAAAGACGTAAAGGTTCTTATGATTACAACTACGTCGCCTGGCGGCCTTTCCACCCCCAGACTGAAAAGTGGGTTAAGGTCGTCTCGTGTTCTACTTTCTGTAAAAGTGACGTAATCATTGCAAATAAAAGAAAATTTTAAAATTAGTTGTTCAAATTTACACTGAAATATTAAAGCGGATTTAAATATTAGCAATTTGTAAATAAACTTTCTCGACATATAATAAATTTAAATAAATTAATGTTTAAAAAACAACAAAACAATAAAAAAATGTAGAAATATTTTTATATTCATCTTCATATTTATAACATATGTTATCGTCAGTGGCGTAGCGTAGTGGGGCGGCAGGGGCGGCCCGCCCCTGGCGGCACTTATAGGGGGCGGCAAAATTTCACAATAAAAATAATATCTTGTAAAAATACCTAAATAAGGGACGGCGAAATTTTCTTCCGCCCCGGGCGGCTGACACCCACGCTACGCCACTGGTTATCGTCATTGATCAATATTGAGTTTTAAAAACAATTTTCATCATCGCCATGTATCAGAAATAAAAGCATAACTTCTTTAAAACACGTCACTGAAAGGGTCCGCTTTACTCTGAAAAAGCTGAGTTTTATGTCAGAAATCCAATGTGTGAAATTCTTTCTCTAACATAGTAAAACAAACTAAGTTACAGTACAACAATACACATAAACACAAATAAACTAGTAGCCCAATAATACATCACTTCATTTATATCCATATGTTATATTTATAGGTCAGATCTTCCAAATCGTCGAAAAATAAATTATTTTCAACTTTTCTTTTTGAATTTAGTACTAATTCACAGTAAACTTTACGCCTTAAAATATCCATTGCAATCAACGCAAAATCTATCAATTTACGTAATAAAAATTTATCGCAGTAAACTTCAAAAGATAATGAGAAAATACAAAACTCCAAACCACACTGTACGAAATCTGGCGCGAACTGATCATATACAATAGACAAAACGAAAATGCTCTTGTCCAATGTCATCAGGTAACAGAAAGTTTCTAAATAAACGCTAAAAGTTTTAAAGAATTCTTTCACAAAAACCGATGAATTTAATTAATACACAATAACTAAATCTGTTTAATAAAAATTAATAATTTTCCATTATAATTATGCAAATTAGATATAAAAAAAGTAATTGCGCAAATTCTCCTGCGAACCATGGATGACTCTTACGTCACCTGGATTGAAGTTTTCCTGAAAAATACTAAAAATTTTATATTATTATTTTACTAATTCAGTCAAATTTAAATAATATAAAATATCTAGATCTGTTTAATAAAGATTAGTAATGTACTATCACTGATATGCAGATTAGATATGACAAAGTTCAATGTGGGAAAATACTGCCAAGATAAAAATAGCTTTCGGTCACGTGATCACCAAGAAATACGAAGAAATATGTCTAAATTTAATGATTGTGTGCAAATTAATAAATTTTAACTAATATTATCGTTTAAAATGTAATGTTTTTGTAAAAATTAGTAAACTGTAACAAATTTCATCAAAGACAACAGAATAATTTGCAGCTTATAAAAACTATACAATAAATGATTATTTCTTCGAAATACGTAGATATGCACGAATAAATAATAAATATGTAATAATTCTTTTATCCAGTTTAAGTGGATATTGTAAAAATTAAACTTTTTAATTAGTTTGGCTTTTATAATTTAGTTTCCGAATATTTTACTGCGAAATTCCATTCAGTAAACATAAACAAAGTTCAGCTATTAATTATAAACAGGACAATAAAATAATTTTTACGTAAATTGAGTGTAAATACAGAAAAAACGAATTATATCAAAAATGGGACGAATAAGCTGACATTCCTCAAACAGAGCTCATATATTAATTGTCATTTTCAGCCTGGTTTCCACTTCGACTGTTTTATGATGGGAAAAAGTTAGTTTTGAAATGTTATTAGTGAAGAAACATAAAAGTATCGAAATATAATATTCACACACACAAAAATATTCATGTCATGTAAAAATTAGAAATTTAAATCAATTATAGAATGTCCTGGATAGACATATCGTGTGATTGTCTGTTTCTTCTGTTTTATTTTGTTTTTCTACGTGAAAATAAGATATCTTTTATAACTATTGATAATATAAACATTTTGTTTTTTTATATATTACCTTCAATTACAGCTGCTAACTTTAACACATGAAGCATGTGAGAAAGTATTATTATATAGATTATTACATTTTTATGAATACACCTGAGACTCGTTACAATATATATTAACCTACTTTAAGTGTCAATATTTTATTTAGAATTATTTTAAATGTTATTATTACACAAATTATGAAACGGAATGTTTCAAGTATAGGAGAAAGAGGGAGGGGAATGAAGCCATGCATGGAGAAAAAATGAGTTTTTATCTAAATTATAATAAAATTTAATTATATTTACGAGAAATATCGATAATTTTCTTATGGAGAAATGTATCTTAATAAAATTTATTATTTATATGAATGAAACTTTCAATAATACATTAGTTACAATGACTGACGTTACTTTCTTACCCTTTCTGTAGTATGTCTTGTGTATTAAACATAGTTTCTTAGATTATAGCATAATAATGTGTAAAAAAACGGAAAAATTCTGTTAATTTGTAAACGCAGATAATATCACATAACAAGCATACTGTATCTTCTGTATATTTAAAGTCAGTTATTCGCGATTGAATTTTTCTAAGATAAGCCTGTTTAATCCGTAATTTATTTGGCAGAAAGAAATTGTTTATGGCTGTATTTCATATATCTAATGTTTTTCTCGTGATATTATTTCTAATATCGGAAAAAAATATACATTTCTAATATGGACATACATTAATATTTTTAATTCTGAATATTATATTTCGATATTTTTATCTTTCTTCACTAAGAACAATGTACTTTTATTTTGAAAAATTGACTTTTTACCAGGATAAAACAGTCAAAGTGAAAATCAGGCTGAAAATGACAACGAGTATATGAGCTCTGTTTGAGGGATGTCAACTTATTTGTCCCATTTTTGATATAATTCGTTTTTTTCTGTATTTACACTCAATTTACGTAAAAATCATTCTATTGTCTTGTTTATAATTAATAGCTGAACTTTGTTTATGTTTACTGAATGGAATTTCGCAGTAAAATATTCGGAAACTAAATTATAAAAGCCAAACAAATTAAAAAGCTTAATTTTTACAATATCCACTTAAACTGGATAAAAGAATTATTACATATTTATTATTTATTCGTGCATATCGACGTCTTTCGAAGAAATAATCATTTATTGTAGAGTTTTTATAAGCTGAAAATTATTCTGTTGTCTTTGATGAAATTTGTTACAGTTTACTCATTTTTACAGAAACATTAATTTTTAAACGATGATATTAGTTAAAATTTATTAATTTGTACACAAACATTAAATTTAGACATATTTCTTTGTATTTCTTGGTGATCACGTGACCGAAAGCTATTTTTATCTTGGCGGTATTTTTCCACATTGAACTTCGTCATATCTAATCTGCATATCAGTGATAGTACATTACTAATCTTTATTAAACAGAACTAGATATTTTATATTATTTAAATTTGACTGAATTAGTAAAATAATAATATAAAATTTTTAGTATTTTTCAGGAAAACTTTAATCCAGGTGACGTAAGAGTCATCCATGGTTCGCATGAGAATTTGCGCAATTAGCTTTTTTATATCTAATTTGCATAATTATAATGGAAAATTATTAATTTTTATTAAACAGATTTAGTTATTGTGTATTAATTAAATTCATCGGTTTTTGTGAAAGAATTCTTTAAAACTTTTAGCGTTTATTTAGAAACTTTCTGTTACCTGAGTACATTGGACAAGAGCATTTTCGTTTTGTCTGTTGTATATGATCAGTTCGCGCCAGATTTCGTACAGTGTGGTTTGGAGTTTGTATTTTCTCATTATCTTTTGAAGTTTACTGCGATAAATTTTTATTACGTAAATTGATAGATTTTGCGTTGATTGCAATGGATATTTTAAGGCGTAAAGTTTACTGTGAATTAGTACTAAATTCAAAAGTTATTTCAGAATATGCTACTTTACGAAAAGAAAAGTTGAAAATAATTTCATTTTCGACAATTTGCGAGAAACTGATCTTTGTTTGGATGTAAATGAAGGCATGTATTATAGGTTTACTAATTTATTTTTGAATATAATTATCTAGTTTTAATTTCGAAACATTTATGATTTTTAGTGTATATAAGCGTGTTATTTAGACATGTCTACCAATTTAGTGCTAAAACGTAGAACTACGTCAAAGAAGAATACAAACTTTAATTAGCAAGTAGTACCTTTATTAGCAAATTAATTTGTTGGTAGATTTTTTACATCTAAAGTGTAATTCGATGAAACTGAATGGATGTGAACATAGAAAGTAGAATATGGCAAGACTAATAGATAAAAGTGTTATTACATATTGCTCGATTAGAAAAATTTATACTTAAAAAATTTTGTTTTGATAATTATGGCCTAGGGTTTATGTCGAAAATATTTTTCAGTTATGTTTGTCATTACAGTTACAAATTATGTAAAATTTAGCTTGATATAATAATATATCATTCGAATAGTAATTGCGCTTAAATATTTATAGGATTAATTGAAGTTTTCGAATTTTGTTTGAGTAAACTGAGGAAGGCAAGAGTATCTACAGTTGTATAATGAACTGAATTTAAGTAAATTAGGTGACTTTGTATGTTTCGATGTAGTTTTTTATAATATTACGATATACGAACTTTCGATTTTGTAAATTGTATTATACTAAAAAATAATGTTTTTCGTTGTTCTTCTACTTAATGATGTATTTATAATGTTTCTGAACTAAATAATACTTATTAAATTGAAATCCAAGCTTTACAAAGTACTATGAATATTAGAGAAGACCGTTTTACTATAAACTACTACGTTTTACTACAGCTTACTCTAATGTTGATTTTACAAAAAGTAGGTCAAACAAAAACCATTATACTAATGACATAGGCTGTTTACATTTTCGGGTTGTATCCGTGCTCTCGCAATAGCGTCATTTTCAGAAGTCTCACTTACTTTTTTCTGACCCGAGCTAATTAGGAATATTAATTTTTTTAACCAATCAGATTACAGCGGGAAATTTAAATTCGATTTATGTCGATAGATGGTCGTCTAAAATTTCATATTTATTTTAATTTTCTTTCTTTTATTGTAAGTTCTCGAGAACTAAAGGATATTCCAAAACAAAGTTGGAGAACCCAACTATTCGTGAAAATTCTACGACTTCATGAAATGGTCCAGGTATTTAATTAAAATTTTTTAAAGATAATATTTTATTTTTAAAAAAGTCACATAATTTAAAATGCATTTTTAATAAAGGAAAATTAAAACTTAAATTACTACTATAACAAATTTTCGGGTAGGGTTTTATTTATATTAAAATTTTTACAATATCGTCTTTATTTGTCAATTTTTTATTTTACATGCAATCACCAGAATGATAATTATCATAAAAACATCGAAAAAAAAAACTATTTTGACATCTTGCACAATTTATGAAGGACGATTGTTTACACGAACAACCCTTTTTTAAAAGATCTATTGGAAAACATATTTCGTTGACATTTATAAAATTGTCTCTTTCATCAGAAAGCCTGAAGCGTATCAAACATACCGGAACATTTTATTAAAAAAATTGGCAATGACAGTTGATGATACACTATTGATTGTATTTTTATAGTCTTCACGGGAGTTTATTTCTCTATTATTTTTAATCAGATAATCGCAATTTTTTATATGTTTCATTAGATTTTTTACCTGTCTATAAAAATATACGTCGCAAGGTTTAACAAGAGAAGTACATTTTGGTGGAATCACTTTAATTGTACAAGTCGGTAATTTTTCGTCATCCTGAAAGATTTCGTCATATAATTCATGCCTTGTTTGTTTTTTTCAACAGTCAATAATTAATAGAAACTGTTCTTTACTCACATAAGACTTTAAACAACAGTTGAGAAAGTTAATATAAAGTCCTGTCGTTAGTTTCCCAGATTTCGAGGACGTTATTACGACATTTTTATATTTTTGCGCATATTCATTTACTGTTTTTTGAACTCGGGGACCAAAGTTACCGTTCGCTTCTTGTAAACAACAAATGCTTGAGGTAGGACTTTTCTAGACAGAGTGACAGCATATTGAGCGGTATATGTATGCGTAACTTTATTCATGTCGTGCCTTTTGACGAAAGTAGTTTCGCTTACTTTGTCATTCAGAGTCCTGTTGTATACCGACTGATACTGAAATCCTGCAAAGAGAAGACAACCAAAATTGCAGTATTTTATCAGGGAGTCGTAAAAATAGAGAGCAAAATGAATTAGTAAATACTTTTCAATAATTTACCTGTCTGGTCAGTGTTGATAACAAAATCTTTGTTTAAATTCCATATCAATTTCAACGTCTGGGTTCAAAAAATGTCTGCAGAAGCCAAGGTTTCTTCGATCGTCGCTGTTTCTGCTTTTCAAACAAATTTTGCCACTTTTCGTTGACGAATTCCATGCTTCTTTTTTAATTTATAAACCCAGCTGTCAGGAGATTTAAATTGAAAATCTGTAAATCATCGTGCTGCTGCTAAAGCCCACTGTTGTAAATTCCGAGTTACCACTGGCTGATAATTCTCTCGGGCTTTAACAAATCGATCATGTGTCCAGGAATTGATTGTTGTGTACTTATCAAATTGATTTACTTTTTTTATTTCTTTTTCCCATTGGGATAAATACTCTTTCTTTTATAACCGGCTGCATCCTTTTTTGCAGTGTTTGTAAATTTTACGTGGGGTGAGCCTTTGCAATATTAAGAACTTTAATTTTGTAATCCAAAGAAAGATGGTCTACCTCCCTTTTTTTTTCTTCAAATTCATATTTATCTGATGAGCTATGGTCTTCGACTTTTTTTAAAGGTTCCTCGTCACAGTTTTTATTTTCATGAACAAGTTCTTTATCAGACACAAATATTTTTTCAGCCAGCATGTCCATAGTACGTTCGTAAATTTATTCACCCATCAACATTGCTTCAGGAGAAACTGAAGTTAAAGATTCTCATGTAGTCAAATTATTTTCAGCAAGCAAACTTTCGTAAAAAACGACCGCATCTTTTAACCTCAACTTCGACATTTCACTGTATAATGAATCTTGACTGATTTCATTTGCAGCTTCTGATACTTTTGCGATTTTTCCATTAACAGACATTTTCAATTCACAATATTTAAAAAATTCCGATAATATTTCACAGTACAGAACGCCACAATCCTGCGAAAGTCAAATATAAACTGGCACGTTAGTTCGAGTTACTAGAGGAATAAGGGTGGGTAAACCTGTATGTATTGTACTGTAGCAAATAAGGACCATTATTCGATTAGTTCCGTTAAGGTATTGAAAATTCCTGACCATCTCTGTCTATCATTCAACAAATATTTCTAACTTCTACACAGCTTATAATATCTTAGAATTTGTAATAACTTTTTAATGACAATAGAAATTAAAAGTTTAATTTACGCCCATTAAAAATGCATTTAAAATTATTAAACTTTTTAAAAATAAAATATTATCTATAACTCACACTTTAATTAGCTGTACAGCCATTTCATAAACAAAATAGAATTATTTATGATTTAACTAATAATATTTTTAAGTCATGAACTTTATTTAAAAGTTGTTATAATTTTTAAAACAATTTTAAAAAAGCAGACAGAAAAATCGAACCAAGCTCACTCGCGTAGCAAAGAAGTTCACTACAGACTTAGCCATTTCGCTACGATACCATACTGTAAAACCTATCGGTATATGAGCTGCGCTTGAAACTTTAGAACCTTTTTTTTCGGAATCTGCTGATTAATGCGCTTCAAAATTTTCCTCGGTGGACTGACACTCTTGAGGTATACTACTAACCTGCGAAGTCTCATCCGGAACTGAATTTCCGAGACGGTAAGATCCCTTTGTCAGTGAGATAACGTGTTTTTCTCTAGGTAAAGAGACATCTAGCTAGATATTAATTAATTTATAGAAATCCCATACATATCATTTAGAATATCGAATAGATAATGCATTTATTGCATTCATTTGTTGCATGTGCAGCATTTCCTTTCATTTATTGTAAGGAATTATTAGAATACCTGCATATCGTTTTGTATATAAAAAATTAACATTACAAGAACTTACGTAAAATTTGATTTTATTAAATTATAATTTGGAAATAATTTCTATTTTATATGTTACCTTACCATTTGTATTATTTTGCATGAAAATTATTTTCATTTGAAAATTTATTTATTTTTCAAAAATGCTTTTTTCAGGCTAAAATTAGCCAATAGAAGTCGATTTCTTTACTTTTTCCATCAATTAACAATTCATTGTAGAATTACAAAAAGTTGACTTTTATAATTGTATTTGAAATTTTTCATAATTGTAAATTTTAAGTTGATTCAAATTATATAATGGAATTCAAGTTCTTGATAATTTTATTTTTCTTAGTCATTTGCCTTTTCAGATGGCATGGTGATAATATAAACTGACAGCTATGATTGTATTCTTCCACTTTTCACGGTGTTAGCGATCTAGATTGCCTCGTGTTGTATGTTCTGTAATCTCCCTTACTTGGTTTGCGCATCTACTCTGAAATCTGACCTTAGGTTATTTGCCATTAATCAACATTTCATAATTTCATTTTTGCTGTTTTAAAACGTTTAAACAAAGTATATTGTATTCGAAAAACATATATATTAGTGACACACAGAAAAGAAAAAAAATATCTTTGAAGTAAAATACTTTTTGTTATACACTTAAGGTTCTCGAAAGATTCTGTAGGTTATTAATGTATGAGCAGGTAAGTCCGGTGTTAAGCGGCAAAATATAAAAACGAACGTTAAAATTATATTGTATTTCTAACCTCTCTGTTATAAATCAAAAAAAACCGAACACCTTAAGTTGCCGAGAAAAAATTTAATAAATAACGTAACAAACGTTTTTAGCCAAACCTGTTGGCCATCATCAGACTAAACATATTCGAATGCAAACAAAATGAAACAAAAATTTAAATACAAATAAAATAACGGATGAAATATACATATAATAACGTAAAAAAATAATAAATAACAAAGAAATATAAAAAATATGTATAGGTTAAATAAATAAATATAAGGCCATTACATAATAATAAATTACATGAAATTCTAATAACCGCAAGATATGCATTTATTAATAAATTATATGAAATTTTAATAAATGCAAGATATGCAATAATAACAAAATCAAGGCATTAAATTAAGAGCTCTCAAATCTTTTGATTAAGTACTTCCAGGCTGAAGGCAACCCTTCAGCATTCCTGGCATTAATGCAGGTATTATGCAATCTGCTCTTAAATATTTCAATTTTTTCGGCGCTAAACGCTAAAGTCGGTGAATGTACAGGTTTAATAATGCCTGCTTCGCCCCATTTGACTACCGAGCCTTCAACCTGCGCCATCTGAGATAGAATTGTAGCGTTAGATCTTTTGTTGATGTACTTGTGTTCCCTTAATCTAATCCCTAAGTTTCTATTAGTGACCCCAATGTAGTTTTTGTTAATGCCTAGTTTTTGGTTTTCATAAGAAATTTTGTACACTCCAGCCATTCTTTCTTTATCAATGTTGTCTTTGTCATTCCTTAATAATTTGTACAGGTTGGGAGCTCTCTTGAAAATTAATTTGGAATTTTTGCGGGCTGAGATTTCCTTCGTGATAGCTTCTTTCTTTCTGTCATACGTGAACTTTGTGAATTTGCCGAAATCACACTATGCGGGAAGTGTGTTCTCGTAAAAATCGCGTTTATAGAAAAATTGTTCGGCTGCAATTTAAAAAAAATTGTACACCTATAAATTTCCACTAACTCTCATTATCTAATAGTCCTTCTTTAATTAATTTCGAAAAAGTGGTTAGACAGATGAAAGTTGATACCAGAAAATATAAAAAGCTTAGGGTATTAAACTCAAATTAACTGTATATAGGAACTTGTGATTTATAAAGGAAGTAACGTTACTTCCATTCAAATTTTTTTTAAACAGAATTGGATATAGGACCAACACGACTTTATTGCTAACATGTAAAGTATGATGAACACGGGCAAGACTAACACTAAAAAAATTGAGAACATTGTGCCGAAAATTTGGTGCTTGGAATTATGACAATGTCACAATAAATAATCGCTCGTTAAAATAGATTAATTTATTTGGTTAAGACAACGTGACATCTGAGTGATCTGCCAAGGAGAAACCATCCTTGGCAGATCGAGAAAAACGTTTTTGTAAAGCTGGCTCCAATTGAAAGGTTACGAACAATAAACGTAAAAAACTCCATTTGGTTTGTGTGTTGGCCATCTGCAAACCCACGACCGACTAACGATGTTTAGTTATTTTATCCACTTGGTTACTGGAATATACTCATTGAGCTGCAATTTGAAAAAAACTGTACAGTTATAAATTTCCAGTTGTTTGTCTATCACTGTCCTCTCTTCATCTCGAAAAACGGTATTAGACAGATGAAAGTCGAGAACTGACATGAAGATAGTAAGAGAAATGGACCAAAATACCTTTTTATGAACTTTCGATTTGTACCGCAAGTCACGTTATTTCAATACAAATATTTACCGCCTAACGGAGTTAGATACATGACTGACACGACTGTATTTTTAAAGAAAATGTGGGATCGATATTTTGGAGTGAAATGTAAAACATGATCTAAGTTACAAGTATTTGAACGTAACTACGAAGTTTCGTAGCAATTGGTCGAACAGCCTAGGAGTGTATAGCGAACAAACAAATAAACATCCTCATTTATGTATATAGATTTGCAGGTTTATAGTAGCATCATTTTCTTATAGTTACACAAATACGAATCTATTAAAATCACAAACTAATTATCACAAATTCCAAAACTGATAAACTTATTTGAAAATACAAAAGGAAATTACTTCGTGATGCTAACACTCTAGACAGATAAAGTGGATAATGTGTGTTTGAAAATCTGTTTAAAAATATTTGTTACACATCTGCAGAATCGACAGAAATCGAGGAAAATCTTTCCGTTTTCAGGAAATTTAATTGTTTTATCATAAATAATTTGATACATAGTACAATGTACAGTACAATAATGTTATAAGAGGTTGTTACACCTAGATAAAGCGATATGTCAATTAATTTGTGTTCGTAATTGAAGTGGAGTAAATTTACACTAATATTTCATTTTATTTTTTTTTTTAATTTTATTTTTTTTTCTAACGTCCATAATAAGCCATTTAGAATTTCAAATGCTATAATTTTAAACAATTTTAAAACAAAATATCGTTCTGATATATACATATATCCAGTTTTATAAAAAAAACTATTTGTTAACTATTATAAAAAAAACTATTTGTTAAATTTCTGTACTTACGAAGCTAACTGAGCACTAACTACATAATGTTCTCATTATTGATAAATATGTAAGTTTTTATTGTGTTTAAACAAAATACATTAGATTTTGCATGTTGTCAACTACTTTAACTGCTTCTTCAATGCATTCTTGTGTAATACCTTCCCGTTTAAAAACTACTCTACTTGAACTTCCTTCATATTCTGTTTTAGCTATCAGATATTGCTTTGCTCTTGCAGCCGCAAGGCGCGCATAAATAAGTGGACAGGGAATGGATACACTCCTAGTACATCTGACATAATTATGACATAAATAGTAAATCAACAGTTGCAGTTGATCTACTGTGAAGTTATTGTCATCCCACAAAATCGTATAGCGGGAAGGTCTGCTTGTACCTTGGATGCCCATATGACTGCATAAAAAAAAATTTGTAGAAAACCGGATGTACGATGCCGGATTTCGAATCAACTGTAGTACCGGGTGGGATGTTACAGACTCTTCCCACCCCATCTCTTCGATCTGCAGGAATAAAACGTGTACGACCACATTTTCCACCTACAATGAATGTGATTGGAGGTTGGTATGAAATATGTTTTCCAGCAATTTCTGCACAAGCTTGTCTAATTTCTCTCAGTTCATAGTTCATCGCTTTCTGGTATTCGTCTTCGCCAAGACCTTTTCTGAAAATAATGACTTTTTCCGGTTTTTTTCCTTTAAATTCAATAATATATTGCTGCAAAATCTCTTTCATCATGCTCTTCAAATCGACCACAATCTCTCTTCCAAATAATTTCTGATCAATTTCGTGTATTTCATGCTGAACGCGAACTGACGCCTTATATTTGGTAAAATATGTATCTATGCTTCCCACTACGGCTGCTGTTGAATATGCTGTACGGTCTCCAACAGTGGGATGTAAACAGTAAACGCCTACAATTATTACAGGACCCATTATCATGGCAGGATTATCTGTTTTCGACAAACAACTGTTGAGGCCACCCATTTTAGAATTAATTTTTTGACATAAATTACATATTAACTGAGGGTTGCATTTTCTTCCTGTGGCATTTACGTCCATTATACATTGCGTCATAAGACCTAGTTCTGTTTCTGCAACAGTTTTTATTTCCGAATAGATACTTTTTGCTGGCAGGACTATTATGGCTAATTGCAGATCTGGATATTCATTTCTTGCTTGTCTAAGTACATCTGCTGGCCTTCCATCGCGACCGGTTGAGCGTTTAATAACGAGGGGTGGTGCAAAATATACACTCCTACGCGTTTTCCACCGTTTATAAGCATTTTACCGAATTTCTGCAGAGCATTTTCATCACAAAATCGTGCCGTTGAGAAGCTCAACAGTATCCACTTTTCTATACTTACTCCTGTATAAAATCTTTTGTCTGTCATATTCCAGCATCCATTGAAAGGTGTGATAACCTGATTTTTTTGATACGTTATTTGTGGAGGATTTAATACTCTGCCTGTAAACAGTACGGGATAGGGACTTACCCGAATACCAAATTCTCTCCAGAAAGGTTCAAAATCTCGTATCAGAGCATGAACTGATTGTCTTATATAATTGAACCTGTCGGCAGGATGACAAGCAGTGTAGCGAATCAGATCAGATGATTGCTTTTCAGTAAGCTTCTTATTGTAGTGCTGCCCTTCAACCACATTGCACACTTCCATTGGTAAATACACAGCTTTCTTTTCACTTCCCACGTTTAAACAAGGTAAGTTTGGATATTGTAAAGCTGTATAATCGGTACGAAAATATTCGGATACGGAACACTTAACATCTTTGTCATCAACTCTTCTTATAAAAAATGTATTATTTGCATTTTCTCTCGTTATATCTCGTATCCGATACTTTCGAGGATAAGGTAAGTGGGTTACTTCAACTCTTAAGAACCTCATTTCTTTGGTTAGTGTCATCCTTTGGGCATCGGTCAGACCTCTGAACTGTTTTAAAGACGACTGAATATTTTTAGTACCCGGATATAATACTTCGAACATAAACTCGATAACGGAACAACTTTTATAAAACGACGTTGCTAATCGATCTACGTTAAGCATAAGATTGCCTTTGCCCAGCTGAATACTTTGATGATGACCAAACCATATTTCTTTTCCTCCACTCAACGGAACAACCTCGTCTATGCGTGGTTTAGTGAAGAACGAACTTCCAACCGGCACCAAATGTAAAGTAGCGCTGTGCCGCAGTATGGTTTCTATAGCTATTATTCCTGTAATCGCATCTTCCGTTATATCACTACATCTACCTGTTACCAATTGATGTAATAACTCAAGATTAATTGAATTTTCTGTAAAACCTTTCATCCCGTCCCTTTTCTATTCACGGGTTTTATTTTGAATCTCGTAACATAATCTCTTTCTCTCGATTAAAATCGTCCGGAACGTTTACAGTAAACACTTTCTTGTCTTTAAATGGTAGTAATTTTCGAGTATATAAATTTTTTTCACCGTCAAATGCTGGTAGAATATTTTTAAACATGGCCACATTCTTAACCATCGCTTCTATAACATTTCTCTTTTGTTTCGGATTTTGGCATTTGTACTTTTTATGATTGGGCAGACATTCGCTGTCACCTGAATCATTTACAGGTATAAGCTCTTCAATATCTACATCATAATGGTATATTTTGCCTTCTGGTATGTCTATCGGAAAGTAATTTGCTATTAAATTTATTTTTTTATTTTCCATGCAAATTCCGTGTTGCTGAACGAATGTATGATGTTTGGAATCAGAAAAAGGCCGCTCCAGACTCAATGTGTTCAGAGCACCTGACAAAATGTTAACAGATGTTTCTGGTTGGTCTATAGAAGCAAGACACGTTGAAGATTGCTGTTTACATTGAATTCGAGTTGATGTATTTTTTATCACAGTAATCCCTACTGAACCTAAGGATTTTTTAAAAAATTGTTATAACATCTTACCATCTGAGAAACTGTTATTTTAGTAAGGTTATACACACCTTTCTGTAGAAGTAGTTTTACATCATTTTCACCACATATTGATTCAGCAGCAGGTCTAATTGTTTGCTGTCCTTCATCTTGTCTCAATCCTGTTGCAGCTGACTTCTCACCACTTGTCGGCGATACAGTAGAGTGAGAATGAGACTTCAACTGATTAACTTGAAAGAAGAACGAAAAAATATAAAAGGTGGTAAATTTTTAACCGAAAGTTGTGTAATAATATTAAAATATAGGCCACTTGATTGTAAATGTTATAGAGTGCATAAACCGTAAAAGTTTAATTTAGCGCCTGTGTTTATTTGTCTCTGATAATAGGATAATAGGATAAAAGTGAGTGTCAGTTAACTTTAAAACTAACAATTATATATTATAATAATACTGTATGTACAAACATTTTAAATTTGAAGGTTGGATGTTACATAACTTACCATTATAAGTTATAATTATTGAAATTAAAAATCTCTTTTGTAATATTTAAGTAATGGATTGTTAACTTATATTTTAAAATTTTTTCATGAGCTACTATTATGAGGGCTACAGAAAAGTATCAAGCCCCAAAAAACATGAAAAAAGGATAAAAGAAACTTGAGAAACACTGCCGTAGACAATTACCGTATTTTACGGACTATAAGACGCATTTTTTTCTTCGAAAAATTGCCTCCAAAATTTAGGTGCGTCTTATAGTCCGTAGCGTCTTATAGGTATTTAAAAAAAAAAAAAAAAACTGTTTAAAAATTAAGGTGCGTCTTATAGTCTGTAGCGTATTTTAGTCCGTAAAATACGGTAATTAATGACACTTATAATTTTGTCTACATTGCTAACTTTTTATGTAATAGTAATTATATATAGTACAATAATCTACGATCCTGCATTCTACTTTTTAACTACTAATAATTTCTCTGGTATTCTGGATCAATATAAACAACTTGTCGTTATTGTCGTGATAAAAATCATAAATATTTAATCTTATCTCAATCGCGAGTTTTGTACATACTGTTTCTACACATTGTAATTTTAATTTTCAACATTCCAAAATCAATTTTTTGTTATGGTGTCAGTTTCATATACAAGTATAGCTATTGTAAAGTTGGCAAATTGATTAAATTATCCCTAACTCGCAATTCGCTATCGTTCCAATTGCAGTATGGGAAATGTTAAAAATATTTTCACACTAAACTTATATATGGTTGTCCTAACGTGGGTGTTCCGGGGGTCGTCAATAATTGGATTGTGACAATTTAAAGTAGGACACTGCCACAAGGTGTGTTTTCGGACACCACCGATTTAAACAAAAAAAAAACAGCCAGATACTTAAGCCCCGACAATAGAAGTCCACTCCAAAGTCCAGAAATGAGCCATCCAGAAAGATAAATGCAAATTCAAGTAAAGTAATTAATTAATAAAAAAAAAAAAAAAATATTATGGACAAACGAAACTTAACATTTGAACTTAGTTTAGATTAATAGTATAAATAATTACAAAATCTGTTTTAGGAAGTTTGCGTATTTCTATTTGTAAAATGGAAAATATTAATGCGGTGTATCCAAACTTTGTGACTTTCGAAATACCAAGAAAAGAGTTGTCTTCTCATCTAAATGTTGCTTTAATTAGCTTCTTTTCCCTTTCGTCTTTTTGCTTACTCTTTCTTACTTTTTTTTTCACTTTTTCAAGTTCAATTTTTCTCCTTTATTTTTTCTTCACCTTTTTGTCGTTTTTTCTTCATACATCGCTTCACTAAGTCTATCTCTACGTCTTTTACTGAGTCACTGATTTTCGTCATTCTTTTTTATTTTATTCTTTATTTTGACTAATCATGAATTTCTTCCGAATTCCGGAAGTTGATATAATTTGCGATAAGCATGATTGCTCGTCTAGTAGTATTCCTTCCCTCTTATCTATTAAGAATTATATAAGTCCACGTGACATAGGTAGAGTAGTATGTCTCATCTTACACCTACGAGTAAAGAAGAAACGATAGTTATCTCTTTCGTCTTTTCCTAAGCATGTTGTGAGATTACTATGAATTAAATTTGTCATTTTTTATAATAATTTGTTTCTTCGAATTATTTTAACCGAAATTTAAAAAGGAGGTTCCCTAAAATTGAAAACATAAGCGAAAGTCCTTTACAACGTTGGTTGATAAATATAAAAATATTACGGTGTCACGTCTTCACACACCTTCAAGATATGGATACAAAGGACGTCTTATCTGGTAGTTAACAATTGTTCGTTGCACAACCAGACAAAACAAAAAAAGGATATAAAATACATATAGAGTTTAAAAAACAATAAAATTTCCAACTTATTTTAAAAAATGCACTTTTAGATAAAAAATTAAAACAAATCGATTGAAATTTAAATTAAACAGATAATGTTCATAACAATTAACATAACAACAAATTCTCTTTTATTATATTTATATTCATTCCCTTTTATTATATATATGTAACAACTAAAATTTGGGTCAAGGAAATAGTGAGTTTCACATTAACCTTTCTTGCAACATTGTTTTGTATGTGTATCATATCTCAAGTTGTGGGTGATAAAAAGAGGAGGTCGATATTTGAATGTAAAGAATTATCCAATTACACTCTTATTTTATAAACGAAATAAATTGATTATTAACATTAAATAAATACTCACTTTTAGCTTTTGCTCTTTTTCTTTTTTTCTTGGCCATATCTTTAACCTTTCTCCAAAATTTACTTTGTGGACAGCAGAAAGCTGAATTTTTAACAAAATCAAAACTAAAAATAAGATTTTTTTATTTAAGTAATTACATTTATATGTTAAATATTGAATGAATAACTCAAATAATATATTTAAAATGTTAATAAAAGTTTCGATTTTCAACTAAACGACGTCGAATTGCTTGCTATATTGGATTCAAGAGCCTCAACTCATTCCGAGGGAAAATGTATTTTCTGTCATTATTTACCCGAATATAATGGAAGAAAATAGCTTAAATGATACTTTCAATAAATAAACAATTCAATTACTTACTTCTAAGTGTAAACTTTTCCGGATGTCTTTAGTTATAAAATCTTACAAAGAGACACGGAACGTTGCAATTCTAACGAATAATAAAATTGTAAAGGTGTAATTTCGTGCAGTGATAAGATAAAGTAGAGGTTTTTAAAGAGATAATATGTCTTATCGCGTCATACTTTATAAAGTTTACTGACTGTTAACCATAAATGTAATTAATTATTATAAAATTAGTCATCACATATAATTGGAACATTTTATTATATTTTTAAAATCGGCTTTTAAATTTTAAACTGTTCTCTTAATATTGCGATAATCAGTTTTAAATATAAAATATAAACATGCTACGAAACTTGTCACAGACAATAATGCCCAGACAGAATATGGGTGTAGTAAAATTGGCTGTGATAAGTGCGCGTGGTATTGTTGGTAATCCCTTGCGGCAAGTGTGGTAAACAAAAACGTTATTTCATTTCCTGCATTAACATGCAGGAGATGAAATAATCCTGCAAATGTACTGATGTGGACCGAATTAACGAAATGCTATACGAAAAAAAAATAAATAAAAACATAACAAACAGTAATGGTTTTAAAGCATTTTTTAAAGCCATCACTGTTGTATATTTTATATATTTATAATAATAAATTACTTGGCTTTGGTAAAATATATAAAGAGTTAAGTGTTAATCAAACGCAGTTGTTTGAAATTCTGAAAAACATAGATATTACTGAAAAAAAAAATTACTTAGATTAATCTGCAACATCCGTGAGAAATCTGAAAATTCCCTTGAACGTAAAA
This sequence comes from Centruroides vittatus, assembly GCF_030686945.1. Taxonomy (NCBI): domain Eukaryota; kingdom Metazoa; phylum Arthropoda; class Arachnida; order Scorpiones; family Buthidae; genus Centruroides; species Centruroides vittatus. The sequence goes on along the minus strand of NW_027120709.1, from coordinate 34,094 downwards.
TTATAATAAATTATATCCGAATTAATAATTACTCCTTTCTTATATCCGGATAACCTCCGAATATCATCCGAATAAAATCCGAATTATAATAAATTGTTCCCTATATTGAATTAAAAATTTTCCTATTATAAACATTTTACCTAACCCTCGGGGTGCCTGGTGAAGAAATTTCCGCCGAGCGCCTGGTGGGGTCCCACAGACCCCAAAATAAAACACTACATTATATGGCTTGTAAAGATAATTTCAATGTTATGTTATTATATATATACAATAAGTTTATTAAGACATATTTAGAATAAAACAATCATTGATTTACGTAAAATATTTATTCACACGACTACATAATAAAAAACATCAACTTTCTTTTTGTAACAAAAATGTTAACTTTGTTTCTATAGAAATCACGATGTAATCAAAATAATTTAAGTATTTTGGGTTCATTTTAATGGCACTTAATATAATTATCTATTAAAGCATAAAAATTAAGCTTCTTCACTTAAAATTTGAAATTGAGAATTCAGGCATTTTTCCCATAGGAATTTCGCATGTCCCATGCAAATAAATCTGGCTCATTTTTTACAGACGCTCAGTAGCTGCTTAAACGTTTATCTACTGACAACGTAAACGTGTTATAAATCAAGCAAACACAAAAAATACGAATTTTATACAAAAAATATTACTTGCACTTTTGCAACGCGGAGCGCCTGGTGGGGTCTGTGAGGCACGGCGCTTATTCGACCATGTCTTGTTCGAAGAATATCGCGCGATGAACTAAAACTTTTGTGCGGATCGCAAGCGCATAAAGAGAACTGAAGCTACTAATAACCTTAAGTCGCTAACGCAAATATTAAAATAGTTATGAACTTTTCAAAATGAGTCGGGACTCTCAGACCCCACCAGGCAACCCGAGGGCTAAAAAAAGTTTTGGACAAGAAAATATGCGTCCCCGGCCGTATAATTGTTAACTATCCATTGTTCTTACGCGGACTACAGATCATCTTGCACCTTAAGTTTATAGTTAGCGCTTGAATTCGCCGTATTGTTTCCAATCCCGGAAACACCTATGGCCTCAGCACATGCACGTGACCAACTTTCCCAGCAAAAAGCTATATAAGATGCTTCGTTCTCCCCCTCAGGGAAGTCAATGATCGATTTAGATCGAGTCGCGATTTTACCCTTTGTGCGTACAGAATATGTTTCACTTTTGTGCCTCAAGTGACACCGACCCTTCCCTTTAAAGAAATATTCGATCATCGTGACAAACACATATTTCAATTACTAATTGTTTAAGAGGTATGGAACTTATTTCTGTGAGCTCTCTCTCTCTCTCTCTCTCCTCGCGTGGTAGGGATATATAGCTTTTATATATGTCACCCTTTTAATGTCGGATTTTCGTGACGTATATTTTGTTTTCCATTAAATTGTTGTTATCCTGTTATATGGTGTCTTGTTTGCTCGAATATTCGCTTATCGCCTTACCGCGACTCCACCTTCACTCCTATACTCGACCGGATGAAACGTAGTCTCGTTCCTGCGAAATTCCTACCATCAAATAAGCCTTCTCTGACACGTGGGCAAGTCCCTCCGACTTGTTAGCCGAAATTACACATAGGTCTTACCTTGTCGTCCGTCCTCAGTACCCACAAATTGGTTTTTCGAGAGCGGGGTTTCGACTTTTTCGGAACCCTGGTAAGGCGAACAGAAAAGCCATATCCGAGCAACACGACCGAATCGAATTAGGTCTCTTTCCCAACCTTAGATACTAGAATTGAGCTGTAAACACAATGGAAGACATTCCCCATTTTGTGACTGGGCCAAGCAACCTAAATTCGAATCCAGTGCTGAACCCACTCACGTTGGCAGTCTAGGCGGTATTATACCTTTATTGCCCGTATCTCGGAAGAAGCAGGTGGTCTTAGAATGACTGATTTTTTCGATTCTTTGGCGGATGTTATCAAGGTCGCCACCTGGTCAAAGGCACAGATGTTAGTGGTAGCTAAGCTAAAACTTACGGGAATAGCTAGAGAATATGTCCGAAAGAACAGACGAATTAAAGAAGTCGATGACTTCGACGAGTTTAAGCGATTGATGATAGCCCACATTGAAAGCGAGCCATTTACCTTTAGATTATCAAAATTTTGTGCCTTTGTCCAAAAACAGGACAAGGATGTTCAGACCTATGCCGCTAGACTCAAAGCGTTGGCGATGGAGATAGAGATCAAGCCTGAGCCCGGCGCGAATGCCGCAGAAACTGCGATTATCGAAAGAGTTTAAATAAATGAGTTAGACAAGTGACTCAAGGCACAATTTTTAAACGGAATTGTTATCCGGATCCGAAAAAGAACTATGAGCAGACAACCTGCAACGTTCGATGAGGCTTTACAAACCGCTATTAGCGAAGAAACAATCTAGAATCTCACCGCACACACGCGAGAGATCATGCGTGCAATTAGGGAAAACGATAGATCGACCGATTCTCCCTTCTCCTTAGATGATCTACAACGTTTAACCGCAGCGATGGAGGAGCTTAAAACTCGAATGGATAGTTTAACCTTTCAGCAGTGGTATAGTCAGGTATGGTGCTATCCCTTAGTAGTAGAGAATATACCTGGGAAATTTTTAAAGTATTTTTTCACGCGATTTTTCTCATTACCGTTTCAGAAAAAGATTTTGTAAACAGTTATGTCTAGTAAAGAAAAGTCTTTTTTTATTATTACATAATTTATTTTTTATGTGAATTTTTTTTGCGGTAGTTTTTCGCTAGTTTTTGGCGATACCCCAAAAATAATTTAGCAAATATATACGTCCCTCACCACTGCCACACGATTGCCTTTAACGTACGTATACGTCCCTCACTGCTGAGTGGTTAAAACGCGACTTTTCTCGCAATAATTTTCAGAAACCTATCTCCAGACAGAATAATCGAGGGAACTTTAATAAAACTTTTAATAAATCGCCTTTCAGGCGAAGCGAAAATCGTTATAGTCCTCCTAATCGTTGATCCAATCGACCCAATAGTCAACCCAACCCAAATCAGAACAGGAACTCGCCTGATTGCCGAGATAATGACAATAAGAATCGTGACGCCCGACAACGGAATGACTCCCCACTGAGGAGCGAAGGAGCACCTGACTGTAACCGGATCCGTTTCTGACCACAACCCTCGGAAGCAAAGCAGACCCAATGGAAAGGCAATGTGCGAAGCGTTGAAGGCTGACATCCTCAACATACTCTCAGACGAACCTCTAATTCTCCTCATCCTAGAAATAGACAAAGGTCAGCCGAATATCCGGGTCGACGGCCGGATGGCCGAGCGGTAAAGGTGGCAGCCTACCGCTCTGGGGGACCCGGGATCGAATCCGAACAGGTCGAATAATCCCCAGGAATTTTTCGGGGGGTGGTCCGTTCGGATATGTCGGGCCCCGTCCCTCACCACCCGGTCGCCCCATTGTGGGCCTGGCCGAACCCATAATGGGCCTACTAAAAGAGGCCCTCTTAGTGCCCACAGGGCGGAAAGAGTTAAAAAAAAAAAAAAAAAAAAAAAAAGAATATCCGGGTCAGCAGACCCTTACAAGTACTCTGAGACGGACTCGAAAAACTTTTCTTATCAACACTACCAAATATACAACGTCGGCATGCAAGGCTTCCTTTGAATTTTATATCGGAGGAAATCCGGCTGTAGTGCAAATAGATACGGGAGCCAAAATGTCCCTGTTATCGAAAGCTTAAGCAGACGCTATCAACGATCGAGTTTCCATAGATCGGACCAAGGAAACTGATTTACGGAGTGCTACTGGACACCTTATTCAAACCTATGGCATTATGAGCCCTACCTTTCAGATAAAAAACTTGCGCTTCCCATTTTCATGTTGTCTTGTAGACAAAGATGTTACCTACCCTTGTGACGGCATTATTGACCAGGATATAATTGCCGAAAAAGGTTCCTTTATTGATTTAAAGGCTGGAGAATTACTCCTCCCCTCCCGGACGGTGATACTCCTCGAAAATTCAAGTAACTGCAAGAGGGAGACAGAGACTGCATTAGATAGACAGAGGGCAACAGAAAGGAACAGAGGAAGCCAGAAACAGTTTAGTAGGAATACCACCCAATTATTGGAAGAAACCGGGTCAAATAAGAAACCTTACTGTCAAACGAGAATGGAGGAAGGGAATGACGTAGTGATTGGGGAAGCCTGTCGACTTCCTCCTTTGACAGAGAATATAGTAACTGCTAGGATTTTAGGGGTAAAGCGGACTCGTAAAACAGAAGTGATAGAGACTATCCCCTTCACCTAGGAAGGGATATCGAGAGCTAATCTATTGGTCGCTCCTGATAACAAGGGACCAGTCCCCGTACGTCTCCGGAATGCTACTAACAAAACGATTAAACTAGAGAAAAGTGTCAAGGTTGGCACATTTTTCGAAGTGCTAGAGGAATGTATGCTTGTGGATGCCATAAAAGAAGAAACCGTAACCCTTCCAAAGGCTGAATTTGGGCAGCTGTTTGACTGGACTGGCATTCCTAAACATGAGAAACAAGCCCTTTTAACCCTATTGTATAAATATAGGCACGTTTTTGCCTTAAATGACTACGAATTGGGCTATTGCGATATCGTGCAACATAAAATTGATACCGGTGATGCGGCAGCTATTTACTTTTCTCCATCTCTTCTCTATGATAGACATCGTCTCCGGATTTTGGCAATTAAGTGTGTGTGACAAGGAAAAGTCTGCCTTATCCACCCCAGACGGTCACTATCAATGGAACAGATGCCCCATGGAAATGCATAACTCACCTGCAGCATTTGAACGAACCATTGATTTTGTCCTACATGGCCTAAAGAGAAAGACATGCCTTGTATACATAGACGACATTTTAACTTTCAGTTCTGATTTCCCTAGCCACCTTGAACGGTTGAAACAGATATTTTAAAGATTAATCGATGCTGGAATCAAGCTAAAGCCAAAAAAATGCCATTTCCTGCGCCTGCACATAAAATTTTTAGGGCATGAAATTTCTGAACATGGCATAAAGCCAAACTCTGACAAAATAAATAGCGTTCTAGATTTTCCAACACCTGTGAACGAGCAGGAGATTCGATCCTTTTTGGGCCTAACTGGCTATTGTTGACGACACGTGGACGCTTATGCAAAGATCGCTAAACCTCTAACAGACCTACTTCGAAAGAATGTACCTTTCGAATAGGGACTCAATCAACGAAAAAGTTTCGAGAAACATAAGGAAATTATGACATCGGCACCATTATTAATACCTCCTGATTTTACAAAACCTTTCCTCCTTGCAACCAATGCGTCAAACGTTGCCTATGGAGCGGTATTGTCCCAAGAAGAGAATGGCTAGGAGAAACCTATCGCCTATGCTAGCCGGTTACTAAGGAAATCGGAGTTAAATTATAGCGCAACAAAAATAAAGTGCTTAGCCACAGTGTGGGCTGTGAAATATTTCAAACCGTACCTATACGGACACAAATTTACCATCGTTACTGACCATCGCCCCTTCGATGGCTTTTAGATTGCAAAGATTCTACTACAAACTTGAGATTATCTCGGTGGATTATTTCCCTTCAAGAATTTAACTTTAATATTGTACATAAGGCAGGAAATTCTCATAAAAACGCTGACGCCCTCAGTCGTATATATCAATCTGACAAATAAAGGAAGTTGATCCTATTGTCTCTATAGCTCAAATAGCTAATTTTCAGCGAAGCGATGAACGTTGGAGCACTATTATACAAGCGTTAAAGAATGGTGAAACCTCCGGAACCTATAACAACCGCAACTTAGAAGAGTTTTATCTCAATGAAGACGAAGCCTTTTGCCACAAAGGAACAAATAAGAGACACATGCAGATTGGTGGGAACAAATTGTCATTCCTGCAAGTCTCAAGGAATATATTCTCTTTACCTTTCATGATAATCCCCTGGCTGGACATTTGGGAAAACTTAAAATGCAAACAAAAATAGCGAGATCATTTTATTGGCTGGAAATGGCTAAAGAAATTCGAAACTACTGCCAAAGTTGTCAAAGCTGTGCAATACATCGATGACGTGGTCGCCGAGCACAGGCTGAACTACAATTATTTGCTTCCCTTTCTCATGTGTTCGAGCACACCGCTATGAACATCGTCAGATCACTTCTTGTCACTACAAACAGGAATAAATACATCCTGGTATTCATAGACCATTTTAGTCGGTACGCGGAAGCTGTCCCGCTACCTGATGTTACCAGCAAAACAATTGCGAAAGCGTTCGTAACTCATATTGTCTTGTGTCACTCGACCCTGACACAGTTGCTAACCGACAGGACACTGAACCTAATCTCGAAAATGTTCGCGAAAGTGTGTAATCTATTACAAATGAAGCGTCTTCTCACTACTGCATACCATCCAGCCTGTAATGGCGTTGTCGAAGGATTTAACAAAACTTTAATTGATATCCTATCCCATTACGTCTCAGAAAATCAACGCGACTGGGACGAATGGATTCCATACGCGTTATTTGCCTACAATACTTTAGTACACGCCTCTACTAATGATAGTCCCTTTTTCTTGTTATACGGGAGAGACCCCACATACCCTTTTGACGTAGTTGAAAGCCCCGCTAGAATATCCTATGACATAGAAGATAACTTTGCCTCCAAATTGAGGCAACAAATGAGCCATGCGCACCAAACTGCCCAACAATACTTGGAATAAACAGCTGAAATAAGGCAAAAGCGGCATTGCGGACAGAATAGACCTCCTAGTTAAAAAATTGGGGACCGAGTGTTATTAAAGAAAGTCGTCACCCCTCCAGGATTAAAACAAAAATTAGCAGCACGATAGTCAGGACCATACAGAATTACCAAAAAGACTTAGTCTTGTAAACTTCAGGATAGAAAACAATAAGACTAAGCGGAAGCTGCACGTATATGTGGATCGAATAAAATTTACCCTAGCACAAAAAAAATTTAACCTTAATCCTAATGTAACGGCCGTGCCACTTCCATCACCGGAAGAAGACCCAAATACTGCGACGCCACAACAAACCACTTTTCTCGATCCTTGGGACGAGTTTATCTTGAATTCCATACCCACTCCTCTACCGAAGGAGCAGCCAGAACCGGAGAGCGTAAGCGAGAGCGAGGAACGGGAAAGCGAAACTTCCGAGGCGGAATCAGATAGAAGACCGAAATCTACTCCACCGTATGCCCTTCGAAGCCAAGGGCCGGTTGCGGAACTCCCTTGGATAATGCCTCGCTCCACGCGCAGCTGCATACCACGTTTTATTTCACCCGCCTCTAGTAGGTCATCTTCCCCTTAATCTGGACTTATGGCAAATTTTAAAAAAACTTTCACAACTTAATTATCATTGTTATTGGACTCTGCCTCATCTGTACCTTTCGATATTACCGGCAATGCAAAACAGGTCGTTCAACGAACCGACAGCATCCACCAGAAAGAGGACCCGAAGAAATTTCTCTCAATGAAGATATAGGTCAACCTCGAACCAAGGCCCTGCCCAGCACTTCTCAGGAAGTGACACCCCGAGGTGATCCAACTCTACGAATACAACAACCTATTGTTCAAACCTACTAAGGGTCTCTCAACTAAACACCCAACCGCCATATTGTAATCCATTTGTATCTTTATTTTATATTATTCTAAACATTATCTTATACCTTTGTATTCGCTATATATTCCATATTATTTTAACCTTTAGTTTCCCCCTTTGAGAAATTTTTATGTTAAGTTCTTTGATCTTAGAAAGGATTATCGAAAGAGAGAGTAAATCGATAATTATTGTAAATCTTTCTGCCTCTGTACCGAACTCCGTGATAACTTCAAGCACCTTTTTACTGATCTTTATTTTTTTAACTGTGAACAGTCCAATTTCAGCACCTCCACTCGTTGAATGCGGACTCACGAACCCGTTACGACCAGACAACTGAGTGAAGTGCTAGTAATCCATCCATGTGGACGTACGACAAAGGAAAAACTTTCCCAACTTACCTACGATTTTTTCAGTGTCTGACACCGTTTATATCCATAAATGCAAAATAGTAACATTAACCAACCAACCATCTAGCTTCCTCACACAAAGTAAATTCCGACAAACAGTCTCAACTCGCTGTGAACTTTGAACTGCACTCTCGACCCAAACTCAATAATGACGTCACCCAGCCAACCGACCACTTCCAAGCAACCCAAGACTTACGTCTCCTACCCTCCAGATACAAATATTGTCACGCGTCTAACACGCATCAGGATTTATTTGTATATACTTGATATCAAATTTCTGTTTAACGCGACTAAGTCGCCGCACATTGTAAACTCTGTTACCGATTATTTATCATCAAAAGAAAGAAATAGAAAAAAATCCCACATTAATTTCATGTAACCATACCTCTTGCCTCTCCGAACAACAACGGAGCAAATAATTTCAAAATCAAACTAATGAAGTATGATTTTAAAGAAAGCATAAAGTGAATGAGAGATCTGGAAATCCCCTTGAATGTAAAATTAAAATAAATTATATCCGAATTAATAATTACCCCTTCCTTATATTCGGATATCATCTGAATATCATCCGAATATAATCTGTATATAATCCGAATTATAATAAATTGCTCCCTATATTAAATTTAAAATTTTCCTATTATAAACATCTTGCCTAAAAGGGTCCTAAACGAGAAAATATACTTCTCCGGTCGTATAACTGTCAACTAGCCGTTGTTCTTACGCAGAGTACAGATCATTTTGCACCTTAAGTTTATAGTTAGCGCCCGAATTCGCCATATTCTTTCCAATCCCAGGGAACCCCCATGGCCTCAGCACATGCACGTGACCAACTTTCCCAGCAAAAAGCTATATAAGATGCTTCGTTCTCCCCCTCAGGGGAGTAAATGATCGATTTAGATCGAGTCGCAATCTTACCCTTTGTGCCTACAGACTATGTTTGACGTTTGTTCCTCAAGTGCCATCGACCCTTCCCTTTAAAGGGACTATTCGATCATCGTGACCAACAGCATATTTGAATTACTGATTGTCCAAGAGGTATGGAACCTATTTCTGTGAGCTCTCTCTCTCTCTCTCTCTCTCTCTCTCTCCTTGCGTAGTAGGGATATATAGGTTTTTATATATGTCACCCTTTTAATGTCGGATTTTTCTAACGTATATTTTGTTTTTCATTAAATCGTTATTATCCTGTTATATGGTGTCTTGTTTGCTCGAATATTCGCTTATCGCCTTACCACGACTCTACCTTCCCTCCTACACTCGACCGGATGAAACGTAGTCTCGTTCCTACGGAATTCCTACCGTCAAATAAGCCTTCTCTGACAGGTGAGCAAGTCCCTCCGACTTGTTCACCGAAATTAGACAGAAGTCTGACCTCGTCGTCCCTCCTCGGTACCCACATCCGTATAAGTCAAGAAGAAATGGTGTAATTTCAGGGAGAGGATACCCGATTTATTGAGATTAGAAAGAAAATGATGTGGTTTATCTCCAACACTCACTAGCGTCTTTGGTGAACGCAGAATGAGAGAAAAGTGCAAAAATTTAAACAAAGGTGTAAAAATTAATGGACATCTTTCAATGATATTACGTATGCTGACGCCGCAGCTCTGCTATGTAACACCGAAAAAGAGTTACAGAAAACTGTAAACTGATTGAAAGAAGTGGGAAAAGCAAAATACCAAATAAAAATAAACGTCAACAAAATTATGATAATCTCAATGTAAAACAAAACCTGAAAAGAATTTTGAATATCAATAGAAGAAAACAAGGATCTAAAGATTATGCTAGATAAATGAATGAAACATAAAGAATTAAAAGTGATTTTACTTATTGTTTCTTAAAATTAGATTTAATATGTAAATACTGTATTTGGTGAAAATCAGTAAATAGGTTTACGATGTAAAGATGTAGTGTAAACACGGTGAAAGTATTTATTAATATATTAAAGGTAATCGCATAACCTCATGACACGTGATCGGCAATCGACCAACGAAGTATTAACATTTAAAAATTTTATATACTTAAATTTAATATTTATGTTTTATATGACAAATTTAAAATATCAGACATTTACATAATAAGCTATAATTTAATAAATACTCCATATGTAAATAAAACCTTCAGTAAAAGCAGCAAAGGATCGATAATCTTTTTTCGAAAAAACTGTTAAGCATAACGATCCGAGAAATGTATTCAAAATTTCTATTTTTCGTAGTACTCGTTGCAGATATTTGGAATTTTATTTAAATTGGTTGTGTCTCTTGTAAATATAAACGATTAAATTTTGTGTATTAATATTACATTTGTGGTCAAGCTCTACTCTCAGCGTTAACAACTCTTTGTGATGATTTGAAAAAAGTTTTCTACATTTTGATAAATAGATAAATATTTAAGCAGCATATAACGCTAGATTTAAAGCGAAAATAGTTAAGGAAAGATACAATAAGATACTGAGTGTTGATCGGAAGAGAAATTTTTACTCTTGTAATGTTGTCATCTAGCTTTGTTCTCTTTCTAAGAAAAAACAAATTTTTTTACGGCTTTTCTCTAAGCTTTTTATTATATTTCGAACTGATTTAATAAAAAATAAAAATTAAAAACCTCCATAATCCGAAAAACTTCAGATACGATTTTTTAACATATGCCGGTTTCTAAATTAGAGATGTATTTTTTAAAAAATCTTGTTGAATTGCATTCTTCACTCGTTACACGCTCACATCGCTAAAACGATCATATTAAAACGCATTCAATTGAAATGAAAATTAATATAAATAAAATTCAGTATATATAAACGATGTCTAAATTATATTTTAAATAAAAAATAATTCGATTCCAGTTTTACGTAATGATACTCAATACGATAACTGTATTTACATCGATACAACATTAGATATAGCGAAACAATGTTCTAATATCAAAATAGTGCAATCTGAGTTTTTCAGGTTTGGTGCTACTCAAAGAGAAATTCTTTTACGTCTTCAATACTGGATTCTTGCATTATCTTTCTTACTACAGCAAAACGACCGGCTGATATAAGATTATGTATCATTTTAAAAAGGTCTCTTTGTAAAGATTGATTTTTAATCCTGCTAAGTAACACCTACATTTTGAAGTTCTGCGCTCATATTTCTCTTTTAACCTCCTTCATAATATTCCTGTCTGGTATACTAGCTTCTAATAATAAAAGGCAAAACTGAGTCAGAGTTAACGAACATAGTTCAATATCAAATACACAGAATCGTACTTAATATTCCATATTTATTTATTTGTTATATATCAAATGTTATTAAAAATACGTATAAAATTGAATAAGTGTCAAGGCTATATTTTTTACAACAAGATCTGTTCAGAATTGAAAAGTTCGAAGTCAAATAATATCTTTATCATTATAGAACAAGGAACAAAGTAAACAAATCAAACTTATTATTAAATACGCAATATAAATGTTTTAAAACTTTTATTCTCACTATTATAGAGAAATATTCAAAAATCAAATGTACAATAAAACTTGAATCTTGTTTAATTGTTTACAGGAGTTGATTTTGAATGAAAGTCAAATCGATTGTCTTACCATTTGTCAGCTGATTTCCATAAACTGGTTTTTATGTATTTTCAACTTTTCTTCTAACAAATATTAAAATTGATCGAATATTTCAGTTGTTAGAAATAAATTAACAATGCAAATTCCTCAAAACCGCTATCCTTAATTTCTATAATCTATTAACTGTTCTAATGACTGAAATTTCGTTTTATCAAGATTAGGATAAAAGAATGAACACCAATACAAGACAACACGTTCACAATTATGCGTAAAACCTGTTTGTTGCGTTATAATAAAATACGATTTGATTTTTATATTAATATTTATTCAAAACATCGCGAAAATATTCACGCGAATTAATCCAATTTATATAAAAATGCCGAGATGTTTGGAGGCAAAATATGATAAAAACGGTTATTGTGACGGTTCCTTGTCATTGCCGTAAATTAGTAGTTTTTATTATATTATAGAAAATACATGATTTTTTGAGTATAGCAATTAAATTCATTTAACAGTGTATACACAGAAAAAATTAGTTATTATAAATTGATATATTTAGGAATTATTCACAACGATATAATATAAAAAAGTGATTTTATAATATATATACGTCATCAGTAATTGTCGTATAATTAGGAAAGTAGATGTAGTGTAGTAATGTGCAATTGAATTCCAGAAAATAAGTAAAGTATTTATTTAAATCTATGTATATAAACTCCATATTTTAGCAATTCTATAATATACAACGTTGTTAAAAAATAATCAGTGTCAATCCGATTAAATTTAAATTAAACGTCATCATAATTATTAATTCAAAACTGAGGAACTATAAAATATAGAAAATAAATAAATAAAAAATTTAAATCAGTTGTAAACAAAAACTGATTTTCTAATTTTAAAAAATTAGAAAACCAGTTTCTGTTTACAATTGATTTAAATTTTGCCAAACAACTTAAAATTCATCAATTAAAAGAGCCGCACATTTACGTAATTTAATCAGAGCTCGATGTTTTTCTATTAGATTTAAATGTAAATTTCCAAAATAATTAACTACAAGAAATAATTATATGAATTATACTAATAATACATGTGATATATAAAAGTTTCTAATTTCGTTGTACTAGAAAAATTTAAGTTACAAGAAATATTGATAAACTAACAGATAATCCTGGCGTTACTTGGACAAAAATTAATGATAGCGAAAATTAATATTATTACATTGTACTCAATCTTACTCGTTTTTTACAAAATGCAAGACTCAGGTCCCCCTGTTTCTAATCTAATTACAGAATTTTTAGATGGGTCTAGTAATATGTTCGATTTCCTGCAAAAACGAAAGAAACTGCATCTGCATCTGAAAAACTTGCACGTCGCTTTTTCTTAACACGTCTATTGTTAACCACAGATAACTAAACTTAATTCTCAATTACATTATAACTAAACATTCGACGAGCGGAGTACGCCTTAAAAACCGTTAATATCAGAAAATCGGATTCGTTGCTAGTGTGCCACGAACTTCCTCCGTGCGTATTTCCTCCTCTAAATTATCCTCAACTTCCGAAAATGAATCGTCAGATTCCTCGATATATTCCTCTCCCGTTTCTGAATTGATCCATTGTTTTATCTGCTTTTCTTGTGTCCACAGATCCATCTAAAAATAAAAATATATAGGATATGAGAATAATAAAAATATATATAACAAAAACGAAAAAAAAAGTCTATCATTGTATCAAAAGTACACATTATATCGCCAGTATTCGATTATTTAATTAGACATACATTCAAATAGACATAATTTACCTGAATATAAAAAAACATTCACTATCAACCTATAAAACAATAAAAATAAAAAGAAATGTAATGTACAGTACATACCTTTGCAACAAAGTTACGTAGTAACTAAACTTTTCGTCGAGCGGACGACATGATGGCCGTAAGTCAATTTCTAATTCACGTGTGAACACAATTGCATCACACACTGCACTGTTTGTTTAAATTATTAAGGTAGGAGAAGAATGACCGGCAAAGGGCACGGGAAAGTTTGTGAACTTCACATTCGAGCGGAGGTGCGTCGTCGCGTGGACACATGATTAGTTGTCCAGGGTTAAATAATAGATCGCGCTATACCAAACCAAATTGAAAATAAACTGCGTAGAATATCTGCACAGAGTTAGAAAGTTCAATTAATTTTTCTCGTTGCCACATGCAAAATTTGTTTAAATTTAATGAATATATATATATATATATATTCATATATTATATATATATATATATATATAATTAATTTATTTATTTACAATTACTACAGTAACTAGTTTCTGATTATGCGTAAACCGGTTTGTTGCATTATAATAAAATACAATTAAATATTTAAATTAATATTTATCGTAAGTATTTACAACAATTGAACCAACTTATGCAAAGACTTTTGGATGTTTAAAGTCCCAATGTCGCAGAACCGGTTATTTTGACGTGTCCTTGTCATTGCTGTAATTAATAGTTTCTTTTATTATACTAAAAAAATATATTTCATTCTAAAAAGACGAATTTTTGCTTATTGCGATTAATTAATTTTATTTAACTGTAAATATATAGAAAAGATATTGTCAGAAATCGATATACGACCGAAATAATTCACAGCGACATAACACTAGTAAGTAACCATATCATTTAATTGTATCGGTAAATGTCGCCTGATTGCAAAAGTAAATGTAAAACAGTAAAGTAAAAATGAGTTTCAGAAAAAAAGTTAAATATTTATTTAAATATATGTTTCTAAACTGTACATTTGAATAATTCTATAATATTCAACGTTGTTAGAAATCGAAATCGAAATTTCGGTTAAAATTAGAATTAAACATTATTATAATTAATGATACAAAATTTAGATAGTACTAAACATAAAAAAGTAAGAAAAATACTACATAAAAATTAATTCTGAACGAAAACAGCTTTTACTCCACTACAAAAAGGCAAAACGAGTTAAGAGTAATTTATTTAAAAAGTCAGACATTTATATATTTTAATCGTAACTCAAATTTTTCCAGGAAATTCAAATGAAAACTTCCACATTAATTTTCTACCATAAAAAATAATACAGTCAAACCTGTTTTTATGCGCTCTTTTTATGTGCGATTTTTATTTGTGCGATTTTTTAATGCGAATTTTTAATTTGTGCGGTATAGTTGGCGACTAGTCTCGTGCGATTCGTCATGTCTCACGTTGACTTATTATAGCTAAATAAACTTATTATAGCATAAATGCACTTATTATAGTAATAATATTGCATGAATATGGGAAAAATGAAATAATTTACTTTTTAAGTCAACAAAACACCACCTGGACAAAAATATGTAAAACAGACGATAGACCAGACGATGCAGTCAAGTGCTGACATCTGTTGTCAATAAATTCTATTTCGTACGGTTTTGAGTTATTTTCTATGTGAGACTTTTTTTATGCGGTCCCTGTTGACCGCATAAAAAAATTATTTTTTTAATTGTGTTGCGAAAACTATTATTTACAGCCATTCGTGAAGTTTCGTGAGATTTTTTTTAATGCGTTTTTTTTAATGCGGTCCCTATCCCCCGCATAAAAACAGGTTTGACTGTATTTATTATATTGATAATACAAATAATATACACTTACAAAAATTTTAAATTTGAAAAAATATTTATAAATCTATGTTTATATAAAAATATAAATAAGCGCGTGTTCTCTGGTATTTGTGTGCATTTTTTTTTAATTTGGTAAAACATGAATTCAGACATTACAAAAAGTTCTGTCAACGTGGAAAATAAAAAATAAAAAAAAATACAACGTGGTATTTTAATCGAGAAAGATTTATAATATTTTTAAATATTAATAAAGTTTTTTGTAATTTTTTACTATATTCAATTATGCAATCAAATATACGTTTACTACAGTGTTTGTAAATTAAATACTCGTTAGAAAAGTAAGAAAGAAGACAAATGAAGTTGAATCACGAAACGATCTTTGATACGTTAATGTAAAGATAAAGTAAAAATTAATATAATTTATTTAAAATAATATTAACTACAACAATAAAACACTAACTAATCAATAATTCGTAAATTCACTATTAAATGTAGATATTTATGATTAACATTTGCAAATTATAAGAATAAGAATTATGTTTTAGAAACAATTCGAAGTTTTGAACTCTTCTTGTTTTCGGAATTAATTTATTTCGAATCTCTGGAATATTCGATCAATTTTAATATTTAATACGAGGAAATTTGAGAACATGTAAAAACTAGTTTATGGAAAACAGTTTAGAAGTAGAAGAACAATCGATTTGGAAATCATCCAATAATATTCCTGTAAACAATTAAATATTAAAACATTTTTTCTATTTGTTTGCTTCCTGTGTATTTTCTTAAAATAGTAAGAATAAAAGTTTTATAATATTTTCAATGCGTATTTCATAATAAGTTTGATGAATTTACTTTATTATCATAAAAAGCAAAAAATAAAAACATTATTTCAATTTAAAATAATGAAATATAAACAGTGGATAAAAGTGAGAAAAATGCCATTGGCACTCATCCAATTTCACATTCACTTATCACAAATCTTGATAAATATAAAATGTATAAATATCGAATATTAAACACACTTCTATGTATTTTATTTTCGCCTTGGTTGGGTAAGTATCAAGTGATTTATTATATGAAGTTAGTATTATTTGTAATACTTAAATCGAATTATTTCCTGTTTATAATATAATTTATAAAATTTTCACATTAAGGTTTATTTATATTACTTTCAATTTAAATTACTAGCTCATTAATATAATCGTTTCACAGACTTCAACGTGGAAAAGTGTGGAATGCAATCTAACAAGGTGTATTAGAATAAATTTCGGTTATACAGAAATTCGTATTTGAAGTTTTTGTTGATACGTAGTTTATTTACTTAGTCCGAAATGTTTAAAATTCTAAAATAAAAATTATTAGGAAAAAGTAAAGGTTGAGATACTTCCGCCAGACGAAAGTGGCTTGACTGGGTCTATCGCCATGTGTGGGACAGGGTGTGTGCGTTTCGGTGTAACTACTGTCGCTGTCACGATTGCAACAATTTAAAAAAGATCAAAATGGTCTCCGTTAGTCAGTGTTCTGACAACGACAAAGAGACTAATAGCGAAGCTAAAAGCACGTAAAAAAGTATCTTATTTTTTTTCACAATATCTACAAATGTAGGAAGTCAGGCGATTTTGCGGATTGTACAGGCGAGTCACCGCTATTATACTATCGTTTTCGAAAAGAGTAAGTTTTCTTCATTCCGAGTAAGAGGAAGTTCTTAGCAAGGTCGATTGGCTAAATGATTTAAGTGGTTTTCAAGGGTGCAGAGTTTAAGTATTTGGTCTGTTTTTGCGGAAATTCATTGATTGCAAATATTCGTTTTATGTTAGGCTGTGAATCGTACAATTTCTTAGAGTTAACGTTAAGAAAAAAGTACGATAATATAACATTTTAAGATTCGATACTTTTAATTGATGTCTACTTGACGAATGAAATTGTGCCATTTCCTTCCATCCGAGTATCGCCATCACCGCGACAATGATACGCTGAAGTATCCAAACTCAATATAGTTATTGTTTCAATGTTTTTTATATTATACCAATTGATTACTATTTATCAAGATTATCTTACGTAATTGCTTATTACACCGAGTGCCCAATATAACGCATTTACAATGATTAAATTGCGTACATTAAATAATTAAAAAGATTTTTAAATATGTTTGATTGGGCGTTCGGTAGGATAAACTCTTACGTAAGATAACGTTTGTAAATATGAATCAAATACTATAATATAATATAATGGAAAGATTAGATACAGAAAATAATCTAATAATTTTAATCATAAACTTATTAAATCTGTGTGCAATACTCATCGAATCTCTTTTCGCTACTAAAATATATAATTTTTTCAATTATATACTACGTTTGAGTCATAACGAAATATATGATTAATTTTAATTCGTAAAGTCGTATTAATGTAATTTTAATATTACGATTAGAATGGGTATGAAAATGGTTAAACCAAATTTATTATAGACTCACATTTATAATAATTACAATTCATTTAAATATATAAATATAATTACTTATGCATAAATGGGTGAAACGTATTTAATATAATTTTTCCGCACTAACAAAAGACTGACAATATGGAATAATACATAATTTTAGTAAGCTAAATTCATTAAACTGTTTGAATTATTTTCAGCTTTATCGATATTCTCCAACAATGAAAACAAACAACATCACGATTGCAGCTGAACCGTTTTATTTTGAAAAAACCATCACTCCTAATTTTGTTAGATATTTCTTTGGAAATTATTGGCATTATTCCCTTTTCATCTCCACCATCTACTTGATGACCATTAAGATCCTAGAGCGTCACATGAAAGGTCGACCTCCTTTTAACTTTAAACGTGCCTTTACGATTTGGAATGGGTTAATGGCGACTTATAGCATCTGTAGCACTTTCAGAACAATTCCAGTTCTCTACGAAGCATTTAAACGATTAACATTTTATGAAATTGTATGCAATAAGAGTTTGACAGAAAATACATCAACGATCTTATTCTGGTTAGTAATATTCATCTTTTCTAAAGTTTGGGAATTAGGAGACACAATTTTTATAGTATTAAATAAACGAAATTTGATGTTTCTTCATTGCTATCATCACGCAATGACTCTGATTTTCTCATGGTATTCTTTATTGAAAGAGTCCAGTTTTCTAATGACGTCTGTGTACATTAATTCTTTTGTACATTCGCTGATGTACAGTTATTTTACTTTAAAGTTCATGGAAATAAAGATATTTCCAATTATTGCCATGATCATCACTGTTATCCAAATTATACAAATGGTATTTGCATTTCTACTAACGTGTTGGATTTTTTGGCTTTTTGTAAATGGACATACATGTGATACATCATTGGATGTGATATATTTCAGCTTTTTTTTATATCTGTCATATGTTTATTTGTTTATTGATTTGTTCTATAAGTCATACGTTAAGAAATATAAGACAAATAAAAAAAAAAAGTGAATATAATATTGCATTATCATATGTAACTTACTAGCTACTAACGTAAAGAAATCTTAATGCATATTCATAAAGAACTGAGTGTCTTACTAACAACTTTTTATGTATTACGTATGAAAAAAATAAAGCTTAATTGAAAATTTTCAAGTTGTTTCATTTAAAGTTTAACGTATTACTAAGTAAATGTCTATGAATCTCGGAAATTACATTTCCCTTTTTCTATTTTGAACACTGTTATAAATATCATCAAAAATATCGATTATATTCTATATATATTGATAAATTTCCGAGTCTATTCAATTTGCGAGATTACACGCAATATAATCTGTTCACAAAAATTTAAGAAAATAATGAAATAAATATGATTCTTAAAACAAAAACATAATTTTAAAAAATTATGAATTATATTCATTTAATTAATAAAACAATGACATAGCGTGAAATACACAAGCTATATAATTACTGAGACAGGTAGCACATAGCACTTGCCTTTTTAAATAGAAAGTATAACTAAAAATAAAAATAAATAACGACTAACCCGTTACAAAGCTATACATCCACAAGAGCCGAATTATCGGGTAGAGCTAGAAAGTATAACTCTGTGAAAACTATATTCGCATTTGTTCCAGACATAACGACTATCGGGTTATTACATTTTCAGGGCATGCTTTCTTAAGTTTAAAGAGTGTCTTTTAATAGCCAAGTGGAGAAAACCACTGGTAGTTTATCGTGAGTTCAAGCATCGCTTATGTCCTGGCAACGTCGTGTTTTTTACTGGACAGAACTGGAAAAAATTAAAATAGTTTTCACAGGGTTATTCTTTCCATTTCAAAAGGCAAGTCCTATATGCTACCTGTCTCAGTAATTATATAGCTTGTGTATTTCACGCTATGTCATTGTTCTATTAATTAAATAAATAAAATTTATAATTTTTAAAATTATGTTTTCGTTTTAAGAATCATATTTATTTTATTATTTTCTTCAATTTTTGTGAACAGATGATATTGCGTGAGTAGTAGTGGTTTGAGTAGCACTGATCACAAAATTAATTTCATGAGACATACTGATCACAAATTTAAATTAATTATTAAATGTTTTTTATAAATTCGAATTAAATTAATTTTATTTTGACAATAAGGTAAAGTTTCTGTATTAATTATTAAGTGAATAAAAATTTATTGAGTAAGTTAAAATGATTTAATTTTTGCAGGCTGGTAACTAAATTTCTTTTTAAAATATATCAACTAGATATATACTTGCAATTCATCGTGTCGAAACTTCTAATGAAAAATTACTTTTTATTTTTACTTAAATTTAAAAATATCGCGGTTGAGAATATTTCAGTAAATATAAACATGACAATTTGAAATAATATGTTATTATTAGAAAATAAGTTGCACCGGTAATTTTTAAAATAAAAATTTGTCGAGTAAATTAAAACACAACAATTTGAAATAACGTTATAACAAAAAGACAAAGTTTAATATATTCTTTCTAATTATTAATTTGCAATAATAAATTTTACAATTTGTTCTAATACAGAAATAGTTCAATATAATAATTATTTAAATTTTTTTTCTTACTTATTTATTAAATACCTATACAATGTATTCATTTTGAAAATAGCTATTTTTTGTTTAAGAATTGTTCGTAAGATAGAATATTGCAAAAAAACATTTTTTTAAAAAATATTTGTGGTAATAACAATTTTTTAAAATATTATTCAATCTTAGACATCCAAAGAAGTTCGATGTCTAAATAATTGTATTTGCATTAAAAGAATAAAAATTTCTATCTGCCCATTTTTTGCCAATACTTGAAGATTTAGGTACTCCCAACTATTCAATTTCAAATGATGGAACTTTTTGTGTTATATATTGTTTCGATTAAGTTTAAAAAATTAAATTTGCCCTCTCTTGTATTATATCGTACTTTTTATATAAATTAAATAAAATTTCATATACCTTACTATAAAAATTCCCAATATCCAAAATTATATTTTTTGTATGATAAATACAGCTCATGAAATTTACAAAATTAATTTTCGAGTAAGATTACAAATTATTATTTAGTTTAATTACTACATTTTTATAATTTACGTACATTTCAAGTAAATTAAGATCACAAATAATTTTTCAGGATATAAATAATTTGTCGTGTAATAGTTTTATTATCAATACTGAAATTAATTTTCTTGATTGATATTCGGGTACACAAAATAATATAACATTGAAATTATTTTGAAAAGGTTTTTAGGTTACAGTTTATTTAAGTGTTTCCACTGTTTTCTTCAGTTTGTCTAAAGTAAGACATATTTCTGCATGTAAGTGCAGGAATAAATTTTCACGATGGCTGATGATAATTCTCGATTTAATTTTTGATATTTTGAAACTCGTCAATACATTGTTGGTCAGGTTTTTGGTAACCAGAAACAAAATTCCGGTTTAAGTAATCTTGTAATTTGCTTAAAGTTGTGGTTTTTAATTTTTGGTATTTTAAAACCTAACTTGGTATTTTATATCTAACTTATGTATGAAGAGGATAATAAAATTATCTGAAAGAGGTTAGAATTTGGCAACTTTATTCCAATTAAATTTTAAGTAAATTAATTTTTCAAGAGAAATCTTGATCACAAAATTAACTTTAGATGTCTATTAAATTAAGATTACAAATAATTTGTGGTGTTTAATTTTTTTTTCAGGTTATAAATTATTTTTAGTTCAGAAATTTCTCGGGTAAATTACAATTATAAATAATTCTATTTTCAAAAAAATAATTCTATTCTACTCAACCTGTTTTTTTAGTTTTCATATTTAGAAAACTTTTCACTTTATTTCTTTAGTTTTCATGTAAAATCTTGTACCAGTGTAACAGTTAGGCAAAGTTTAATATATCTTTTCTAATTATTAAATTTATTATTATAAAATGAATTTGCATTAAGAATTTTTCAATTTGTTCTAATATAAAGAATAAATTAAAACGCGACAACTTAAAATAACATTTAGCATTAAGACAAAGTAAAATACAAAAATAGTTCAATCAGCAAAAGTTTATTTCTTCACTTACTTGCAGAAATATGTCATGTTTTAGATAAACTGAAGGGAAAAGTTCAGCAAAATTCATTATTATAACGAATCTATTATTTTTAAAGAGTTAACAGTTTGACATAAGAATTCAGCAATTATTTGTAGGGTTTATATCTATCGTGTGAAAAACAAATTTTTAGGAATTACAATCAGAGGTTCGTTTTCTTGGAGTTTAATATTCTTTAAACTCTTTCTTAATTATATTTAAATAAATACTCAGTAATATAAATTTAAATGTATAGAAATTAATTAAAATGATAATATTATTGATAATAAGTTAATATTAAATAAATAAATGTAATCATATTATATATAAATTTTTAAAATATATTTAAAACTAATCTAATTGTACATACTATAATATATAACTAATACAGATAGTGTTACAATTTTATTATGTTTTTAGTTAGCTTAATTAAATAAGTTGTTTTTAAAATAAACCACCTTATTGTTGTAAAATTTATTTTTTAAGTTCGTTGATATGTAATAATTTTCATTGAGGTAAAATGAGTTTATAAAAAAATGTATATAATCACAGTTTCATTTTTATCAATTGAATAACTTTAATTAGAGTTTATCAGTTAAATAAATATTATTTAAAAGAAATTATAATTTAGTATACACCATATAGTATTTCAAAGTTTAATAAGTTGGATCACACAGTATAAATTTGGTTTGAAAAAAGATCATTTTGTAATATTATTATTATCATTATTGCTGATGTACAATTTGAGTAAAATTCTTGTAATATATCTTTTACTTCTACTTTCATTTCATTATAGTAACTAAATTTTGTAAATTATAAAAACAAGTTTCGTTTCAATTCAATTACAATATAAATTTTTTAAAATTATATTTTTATAGATTTCACATTAACAATTTGATAAAATGGATGAAATAATTGAATATAATCGTGATATAATATCAAAAATAGGAAGACGAGACAACATTTGGTACTGTACATCAATGAACATTCTATATGGTCGGTAAGAAATGTTTATGTATGAAATGTTTTCGTTATTTTCTTATTAAATATAAAATAATAATAATCCTATTTTTTATTTATATAAAATTACAGAATGATATGCCGATAGTTTCCCCTCAGGAACAGGGAATTTTCCTACTGCTAATCAATTCATTACTTTTGATAATTTATCACCACAAGATAAAAAAATTTTTTAAATTTGGAAAATTTTTTACACGAACTGCATTTATCATATAAAAAACATAATTTTGGAAGTTGGGAATGTCATATAGAATTTTATTTAATTTAAAGAAAAAGTACGGTATAATTTATTACAAGGGAAAACAAATTAAATTTAATTGTTTAAACTTAACCGAAGCAATATATAACATAAAATATTCCATCATTTGACATTAAAGTTGGGAGTACCTAAATCCTGAAAAATTGGACATCGAACTTCTTTGGTGTCTAAGATTGGACAATATTAAAAAAATTGTTATTACCACAAATATTTTTAAAAAAAATGTTCTTTTTGCGATATTCTATTTTACGGACAATTCTTAATTATACAAGTAAGAAATATAATTTAAATAATTATTATATTGAACTATTTCTGTATTAGAACAAATTGTAAAATTTATTATTGCAAATTAATAATTAGAAAGAATATATTAAACTTTGTCTTTTTGTTATAACATTATTTCAAATTGTTGTGTTTTAATTTACTCGACAAATTTTTATTTTAAAAATTACCGGTGCAACTTATTTTCTAATACTAACATATTATTTCAAATTGTCATGTTTATATTTACTGAAATATTCTCAACCGCGATATTTTTAAATTTAAGTAGTATTAGGGAGAGAGACTCTGAGATAATTTGTTAAACTTTTAAGATTTTATAACTTTTATCCTAGTATCGCTCTACATTTCGGGGGAAAGACGTCCACCAGGGGCTAAAAATGGCAAAAACCGTTGAATCGTTCGAGCGTTTCTACAATATTTGCATTCCAAAAGCTCTCGTAGACATTAAAACCACGCCCATTTTTGTTGCCCCTTCGGATATACTTCACCGCGAAATTTGAGCGAGCGTTTTTAGAATACGCCGCGCCGCGCCGATACGATATTTTTATTAAGAGATTTTTTTTTACAATACGACGAGTCTTAAGATGTTTTCTCTCTTTACGATCTCTCTCTTTTAAGAGAATCAGTATTATTTTCTTTATTTAAGAAAATGAATATTATTATATATATAACTTTAAGATATTTTTCTTTTCGTTAAGCCAATGCCATCTGTTGGGCAAAATATTAAATTGTTAAGTCTCGAAGGTGCCATCTGTTGGCAAAATATTAAACTTCATTTTTCTTTTTAAATTATTTTTTTTCCTTCGAAATTTCGAAACCGATTAAAAAAATAACAAACAGCGCGAACCGTCTGTCGCTAATCGGATCGCGCCGTTTGCTATTTGGTTTTTATCGATACTTTTACGATATATATATTTTTTTCCTCCTCTTTCTTTTATTTATTTTTATACTTTTATTTTTTTATTTTTATATATTTTTTTATTTTTTATATAAGAGAACTTTCTTTTATTTATTTTTATATTTTTATTTTTTTATATTTATATATTTTCTATTTTTTATATATTTTTTTATTTTTGCAAGTTTTTGTTTTGGTTGGGCGCCATCTGTCGACAAATATGTGTCGCGACGACGATTAAATAAACGACACAATTTTCTCTTTCTTGTTCTTTTTATTGTAAATAAAACCAAAAAAGTTATAATAAAAAAAAGTTAAAATAAAAAAATGATAATATACAAAAAGTTTAAGCTGTATTAAAAAAACAAAATATATACATAAAAAAAGTTACATAAAAAAATTGATGAGATCTCCGCCGAATGCGTCTAAAAAAAAACAATAAATATTATGTTGTATATTTATTTTTATTATAAATAGTTTAAATTAAAAATTAAAAGTAGATTGTAAGGAAAATCTGCAAGATAAAAAAAGCAGAGGGCGTTAGTCGTTCTTCTTTTTCGAAACAAAGAAGATTGCCAAACAAAGAAAGATGTCGAGTCATTGTGTCTAAAATGCAACTGTTGCTTTTAGACTTACAATTGTTTTTTAAATATAAGAGACGATTGATAGGATTAACCGATGTATTGCCAACAACCGCGAAGGTAAGAAGTTTAAGATTGAAATTATAAAAAAAGCGTATTAAAAAGTTATAAAAAAAAGTTAGTCGTAGAAAGCTTAAATTTATTTCAAATATTAAAAAACTAAAAGAATTTAAATTGACCTAATGTCTAGACATTCATCTTTTGTTCGACTCGAAAAAATCTTGCAGAATATTCTTACATCTATTATTTAAAATTTATATAAAGTTTTTGAAAAAAACTTACCATTTATTCTTCAAATAAAATTATTTTTTTTCCACCCATTAAAATTATTAGTTTTTTAAAACATTCGTGTAATATAATCACATCCTTTTGAAAGGAAGCGTTTAAATTTAAAATGTTTGAATAAATTTTTCCTTGAAAATAAATGGATTCTTTTTTAAAAACTTCTATGCATAATTTTGAGGGGATATTTATTGTTGGAGAAATTCTTGCCTGCACGTGATAAATATTTTGAATGGGAATTTCTATTTCTGAAAAATTAGCAAATACTTTTAAAAAAATACAAGTAAAAAAATTTTTACTAAAATATAAAAAAGATAATTACCATTATGGTCCAAAATTCTCCACACTCCTCGGTGGAAAAAACAAATTTGGTTTTCTTCAAAATTTGGTAAAATGTGTGTTGCGTCCCATTGTTCGTTGACTACATGGTTTCCTCCGTAAATGCGTTCTTCAAACTTTATCGAATATTTAGTAAAATATTTGGTTTCTAAAAACGTCGCATTCGGCAGAGATCTCATTTTGGGAGAGGGTTAAAAAATCGGATAAAGCGAAAGTATTTATACTCTAGGGTTATTAATATATGCATTCACTTTCGCTAGTCCCCATCTTAACCCTCTCTATCTTTTTTTACATTCTAGCGGCCTCCTAATTCAATGTCAAGAATTCGAAAAGGGTTAAAAAAAAATCGGATAAAAAGCGAAAAGTGTTTATACTCTAGGTTTATTAATATGCGCATTCACTTTCGCTAGTCCCCATCTTAACCCTCTCTATCTTTTTTTACATTCTAGCGGCCTCCTAATTCAATGTCAAGAATTCGAAAAGGGTTAAAAAAAAATCGGATAAAAAGCGAAAGTGTTTATACTCTAGGTTTATTAATATGCGCGTTCACTTTCGCTAGTCCCCATCTTAGCCTACGGCATCAAAACTCGCGTCTTATCTGTCCCTCTCTATCTTTTTTTACATTCTAGCGGCCTCCTAATTCAATGTCAAGAATTCGAAGAGGGTTAAAAAAAATCGGATAAAAAGCGAAAGTGTTTATACTCTAGGTTTATTAATATGCGCGTTCACTTTCGCTAGTCCCCATCTTAGCCTACGGCATCAAAAACTCGCGTCTTATCTGTCCCTCTCTATCTTTTTTACATTCTAGCGGCCTCCTAATTCAAAGTCAAGAATTCAAGGTGACCCGATTCCCACACAAAGCGACTAATGTTTTATAGTTTCAATTAAAAAACGCATTTTTTAAGTTTTAAAAAAAATTTTATTTGAGTAAACTAACGCTACATTGGTTACATTTAATGAATATATTTGGTGGTATTTTACCAAAACGAAAATTATTGCGTACAAAAGCGAATACATAGTTATCATTAAAATATTTAGTATTAGGCTGAAGAATTTTTAAGTCTTGGTTTCTCGATATTTTGTAGAGAAAAAATAAGCAAAAGTATCCGCACGTAGAACTATACGGACCTTGGAGCGTTTTTCGATTGCAGCGCAACTCCTTGGAATTCTGTCTTATGAACTTTATAATGTTCGGGATTTTTGGTGGTAGTCCGTATGAGTCAAAATAATAACAAGTCGAATTTCGGAAAAAAAGAGCTATCCAGTGTCGTCCGGGATTTTTGCTGTTCTCCGTATTAACGATAAAGCTTCTCTTCTTTCCGATTGTTTGAGGTAATAAATCCGAGGGATAAACGCCGCCGAATGTCTTGCTAATTTCGGAATCACCTAACGCCAGTTTCCAGAGCATAATCGTATCCATTAGTTGTTTAGTAGTCGACGTAAATGTTTCGCGATCGATCGATTTCTATTGTATTACGATATTCTAAGAAGCATATGACGTTAACTGTTTCTGGCAAAGGTCTTTTGAACTTTAAATCGAAACTAACATTTCCATAGGTCAACACAGAGGTATGGTTTTCGGAGGCTGCGCGGTCGGGAGTTAGGTCGAATACGTGGAACATGTATCCTTGAGCGTAGTCGGAATACGATATATTAGTGAATTTTCCGTAGGGAATTCCCCCTATTTCTTCGAATAATGTTGCGTAACTTCGAGCGTAAGATTTTGCGTCAAAGTCTGGACAGAACGGATTCGGTGGGATTAAAATCGAATCTTTTATAACAGAAATATAGTTTAAGTCGAAATTTTCAAAATTGAAAGGATTTAAATCGAACTGTCCATTAAAAGCGTTATTTCGCACCAATCCGATTATAATTCTTTTCGGGATTTGACCGATTATCGCATTCGATATATTTGAACTTAAAATCCCTTTACTTAATGTAAATACTTTAATATTAACTCGTCGATAAGGCATTTTAATTACAGAATTTTCTAATGTTTTTTCCATTCCAATTAAGATGCTAGGACTTACTTCTATTCTATTTACTTTTAACGTAATATTCTTTAATCGAATCTGATAATTATCGGCCGTCGCCATTAGAGCGAAAGCGTCTTTCGAACGTTCCAATTTTATTCGAACGTCTACGCCGTTTATCAATAATTTAGGTTGATTAATAAAATCGAAATGAAGTCGTCCGTATAAATCTAATACTTGGCTTCTGCTGCTTTTCTTAAACCTGGTGACTAATCCTTCATTCTTGGGGTCTTTAATCGGGTTGGTTTCGTTTAAAAATCCGGCGGTGTCTTTGTAGAAGAAAGAGCTGGTTAAATAGGTTTTTTGCGCTTCTTCGGAGGAAAATAATAGATTTTCTATTATCGCCTGGTATGGGTAATTGACGTGCGTAGATATAGTTTTATCATTAAATATCGTAGTACATTGAGAGAACATCGAATGCAAAAAATTATTCACGGGTGTTACTAAATCGATATCGAGAGTAGAAGTTCCATTTTGTTTAGTAACAGTAACTTGCGCATTAATCGAAATACTGCTCAAATCTATTAAGTTTTCTCCGGAGCCGGGGATTAGAAATTCTATAGGAGATTTCTGATCGGTTATCGAAGCGATGGGATGTAGAATAGCCTCGGTAGTATTTAAAATCGCCAACTGGGTCGGAATAGTTTTAAAAAAATCTAGTTCCGATTTTAAACACGGGCAGGAGAAAGGATCCATTTTTTAGGAGAAAATATCTACTACTTTCCTCTTCTTAGTATTCTTTCGTTTTACGCTTTTTCTTAGACGTTTTCGTTTTTTACCCGACCCGCTTTGAATTTTTTTAATGACGTCATCTTTTATTTCTCGACCCGCCTGATTAATTCTCGATAGAGCCGAGTCTTTTAACGATTTTCCCGTGAGTATATCCGAGCCGATATCTTTCGCTATATTTAACGCTTTTTTTCCAATATATCGACTCGCGTGTTTTAAAATGGGTATTGCTTCGCGAAAAATTGAACCGAAAAATCCATATCCTCGTTGAATCGGTCGACTTTTAAAATACGGTCCTCTTCCCCATTGAGGAGTAACATAAGGGGTGTGAGGAAATATAGAATCGGGATATCCTCCCGTCTGCGAACGATAATAACTAATACAGTCCTCCGGTTTAAGCTTCATTTTATCAAATAACCGATTCTTTAATGAATCCGGTTTTATATACTTTTTCGGCGAAAACATAATACCAAAAGCGTTTTTCCCGAAGTAAATATGACGTTTTCACCCGTTGATGTGCATATGTCTACGGTTATAGTCTCGATATAATTCGATCGAAGAGGGAAAAATAACGGAGTATTATAAATTTTAACGATTTGTTGATCTTTTACTCCCATAACTGGAATTACTCGAAATAGTGGAGCCGAAGTATCGCCTACGTGATGCGATTCTATTAAATTAGAATATACAAATATTTCTGTTATTCCGGCGTTTAATTCTAAGGGATAAGTTCCCGTAAATTCTCCTTCGGAATATTCTAATCGATCGAATCCTAATATATCTTTTAATTGACTATTAAATTTTACGGTAGTTTCTCGTGGAACTTTCAATAATAACTTTTTATCGGGAAGCGATTTAAAACTGATTGTCTGAAATGATTTAAGAAATTCTCTTTGTCCGTATAATCCAATCGGTATACGCATCGTATTTTCGACGTTTTCGATTTTTACTTTATCTATATATCTATTTTTTTCGATTAATGTAATAAATTCTTCTTTAAAATCGGTAAAAGATGAATTATATTGAATCTTTTCATCTTTTCCTCTTACAATATATTGTTTTAAATACTCTAGATTTAGAGCCGAAAGAAATGTAGGAGCATCTTGATTTATGCGTAATTCGCAATCTTGAGCGATCTGAATCGTCACAAAGCTGTCTTCTTTGTTATAAGAAAATTTAATAAGACCATCCTTTCCTAATTCTTTTAAATTATTCGTAATAGTCTCGAATATATTACTTGATTTGTTCTCTCCTATAGGATATAACGGAATTAGTGTAGTCAAATCATCAGTTTTTACTTTAATCAACTTCGTCTCTTTAGAAATTATGTTGTAAGTATTATTTTCGTTAGTTATATTAAACCACGAACGAGGTATTATTATCTGGGACAATGCCGCTTCCCACGACCCGCTTAAATTTATCGGTGGATTAATTTTCGATGTGAAGGACGATTGAGTATTTTTTGGAAAATAGTCCATACTCGCCGTACTGATAAGCGTAACATAAAACCTATCCATTTTTGACTTTCTGCAGTTCTTCGTTATAAAATCGACCCGTAATCGTCTGGTTGTTGTAATCTTTTAACACATAAGTGACCGGGGTCGTCGGAAATCGGTTTTTTATATAGAAAACCTCTTTACTCCATCCTGCCAAATATCCTCTAGAAAACGTTTTACGTTTCTTAGAAATTCTAACTTTATCATTAATTTTATATTTATATTTTATTTTCGTTTTCGTTTTACCGTAAAGTCGATTAAAAATTTGTAAATGGTGTTTAGGTTTCACCTCGGCCGGAGGCATTCCTATAGTTCGATGTTTACTATAATTATATGCCTTCACCAAATCGTTTAATTTATCGATATATTTATTAGAATTTCGATAGGTAATAAGACGATAAATTTTATTTTTTAAAGTTTTATTAAACCGTTCTACGACCGACGCTTTCGTTTCGGAATGAGTATAATAATGATTTATTTGATGTTTTTTAAATAAATCCTTAATTACAGAATTCATAAACTCTTTCCCTTTATCGGTATGTATCATCCTGGGTATTACTTTTCTAAATATTTTTTGAAATGCTTTTTTTATCGTTTCGGGTTTTTTGTCTTTTACCGGAATTACATACGCATATTTAGAAAACACGTCGATAGTTGCTAATAAATATTTTATTCCATTATTATCTTTCGAAAATTGTCGAACATCCATAAGATCCGACTGGAGTAGTTCTCCTTGATATAGCGCTTTAGTTTTACGGCGACTATAATTTTTTCGTACGGGTTTATGCAACGTATACGTATCTTGAGTCGATAGCCATTGTTCGACGGTTTTTCTAGGCAACTTTGTCGCTTTTATTAGTCTCGTTACGCCGCCAAACGATGCCGGATGAGATGGATTATAATAAATAGAGCTTAATAATCTTTCCATGAAATATGTTTTCTTTTAGACGAGCCAATCCGTTTAGGAATTTTCGTAGACGAAACTCTTTTTTTCCTTCCGCTAGTAATTGATCGTATTGGTGGGGGTGGAATCGAGGGCGTTCGAAAACGAAGTATGGGCGATTCTTCTATTCGTAATCGACTCGATAGCGCCTTATTTCCTATCCATTCTCTAGGAATATTAGATTTAATAATCGCTTGATAAAATTCGTTAAATCCAACGGGCACTATAGAAGATTTTCGATTGCGCATTAAATGCGACATCAGATCCGCGATATGGGAGTTAATTATCGGCTCATTATTTACCAGAAATTCTCCTTTTTCGTTCCAATCGTATTGATATTGCTTTAGTAATTGAATGATATGCGGAACATATTTTTGATATCCCAGCGGGACAGAAACTGATATCTGATCTTCGATAGTCGTCGGTTTTGTCGGTTCTAACGATGGTTGCGATTCTTCGATCGGTTCTGATACCATCGAGACTCGAATCGGTTCTTTCGGCGCGTGAATAGTTTGTTTAAATCTCGAAATTAGTTGACTTAATAATTTAACTTTAAAATCGTCCGATAAAGTACTTTCTTCTAATAAATCTTGGATATTATCGTGCAATCGTATTTCCGGTTTTTGCAGTTGATATTTAGGTACTAATTCGGGAGGTACTAACGCCATTCGTTGAGCCATTTTTTTTATAATCCAAAAATTCTTTTAGCTAATGATATTATTGGATCTAGAATCGTGCCTAAAAATCCTCCCGATTGATTTATCAAAATCTTCTTTTTTGCTTGGAGACCTATTTTTTTATTTGCGAGTTTTCGAATACATTTTTTATATTTTTTTAATTTATTAATGTTTACCGGTACTCGGCCTTGCAGCGTATTATCGCAAATTTCGCATATGACTTTTATCTGATCGGGCGATGCTTCTTTTAACAAAGCTTTTCTCTGAGCGGGTGTTGCCTTTGCCAGCACATTTAACAAATGATAATTTTTTCTGATATTCTTCATTTTTGTGGAATATAAACCCAATACACGCCTTGATTGTCGGGAAAACACGAATCTCGTAAACACAATTCTTTATCGGTCGATGGATGGAAATCGATAAACAAATAACCGTACGGTTTGGATGTCGCGTTTAAATATGCGTCTTTGAAGTAGGGCATTTTGCCTATAAACGCTTGACGAGCGAGACAGTTGATTTGGCTTTCATCTCTATTATTCTTAAATAAAATCAAATAATGAGTATTTAAACTAATATCTCTCATTACTTTATTACGAGGAAATAAATTCTGCATTATCAATATAACGCTTATATTTTTATGATGCGATTGAACGGTAAATAATTCCGCAATTTTTTCGGTTATAGAATGCATTAAATCGTCTATAATTATTAAATCTACATTTTCGTCGATACTTTCGGGAATACCGCATTTAAAATGAATATTTTTCTCTTCCACAAACCAAGGTTGATACATCGAGTAACACCATAAAATGCGATTTAATCGTTTTTCGTAGATATTTTCGTGTAGCATTTTCCGAACTAAAGACGTTTTTCCAGATTGAGACGGGCCCACGACGATACAACTGGACGGATGTTTTAAACGCATTTTCTGCACAGTAAGTTAAATTCGTTCTTTAATAATTGTACACCATTATACTTGTGAGGCAATCCATCGGTCGAAAATCTTCGAATGTCGTATACAGTTCTTCCAGCATTCGTACATTTATGTAAATAAAAGTTTCTACCTAAATGTAAAGAATATTCGCAAGTAGTGTTTTTTATATTAATTTCTTTAAAATTTGATCCTTTTAATAAAACTATAAAAGAAATTGTTAGCGAAAATATTTCTATACAGCTTATAATAATAAAAGCGACTACTATTTTGCGAGACATGATGATCTAAAATAGCAATTAAAACCGAAATAACTGCTTATTAAATAAAATCAAAAACACTACTGCACATGCGCGAAAACATAAAAAACCACAATCGCGAATTTAAAAATTATTTTATTCGAAAAGATGGCGAGGTATAGAGACGATGTACCCGAGATTCGTTGGACGGCGTTTTACCCCATCAGCGAGAACTTATTAGTTCCGTACGCATTCTCTAGAACCTCCTTCCCTTGCATCGAGTTGGCAGAAAAATCGGCTAAAACTCAACAGTTTCCTCCAACTACTAAAATTCTATACTCAGTAGATTTTCGACCATGGTTTAACCCAAAAGTGAAACAGATCCGATGGATACTGACAGCGAAAGAATCTCCCCATCATCATAGCGTACTCATTGAAGAGAAATCGGACAAAATCTTTACCAACTTCGACGAATGCGCTTCCCACGCTCTAGAAAACGACCCTCATTGTGGACAGACTGAAAATAATATTCCAAAAATGTATTTTGAATACGAAATTAAAAAATAAAATTGCATTTTCTCGAAAATTTGTGTCTTGTTTTATAATTTTTTTCGTCAACAGATGACGCTACATAAAACAACAGTGCACATGCGCGAAAAAACATAAAAACCAATCGCGAATTTAAAAATTATTTTATTCGAAAAGATGGCAGGGTGTAGTGACGATATGCTACCCGTGATTCGTTGGACAGCGTTTGTTCCATTGAAAGAGAAATTATTAGTTCCATACGCTTTCTCTAGAACCTCGTTTCCCTGCATCGAGTTAGCAGAAGAATCTGCCAAGGCCGCGGCTAAAGCTCAACAGTTTCCTCCGACTGTTAAAATTCTATACTCTGTAGATGTTTGCCCTCGATTTAGACCAAAAACGAAACAGTTCCGTTGGATGCTGACTGCGAAAGAATCTTATCATCATTTCAGCCTGGAAATTTTAGAGAAATCCGACAAAACATTCGAAACTTTCGAAACATGTTTTTTCGACGCCGAGAAGCACGACCCTCATTGCGGACCCGAAAATAATATTCCAAAAATGTATTTTGAATACGAAAGTAAAAATCAATAAATCCAAAAAAAATGTATTTTGAATACGAAATTAAAAATCAATAAAATTGTATTTTTTTTTCCTCGAAAATTTTGTGTTTTATTTAATAATACCGCAAACCATTAATTGTAAATAATATATACTTTTTTAAATTCGTTGATCTAAAACAAAATGTAGCGTGAAAAAAAAAATTCGAGACCTAAAAAAAATAACGTAATAAATACGCTGACATAAAAAAATGTGTGTGGGAAAAAATTCTCAGACCAACGTAATAAATACGTTGACATAAAAAAAATGGGCGTGAGAAAAAATTCTCAGACCAACGTAATAAATACGTTGACATAAAAAAAATGGGCGTGAGAAAAAATTCTCAGACCAACGTAATAAATACGTTGACATAAAAAAAATGGGCGTGAGAAAAAATTCTCAGACCAACGTAATAAATACGTTGACATAAAAAAAATGGGCGTGAGAAAAAATTCTCAGACCAACGTAATAAATGATCACGTGAAAAAAAT
>NW_027120708.1:0-1831 GCF_030686945.1 Centruroides vittatus | reverse complement strand
ATATAGTTAAAAGATTATAAAGGTAACATATAAATGATAAAGTTCACAATATCTGATCGTCACATATATAAATTTAAAAAATTATTAACATCATGCATTTTAAATGAAACATTATACATAAATTTGAATTATTTTGCTAGCAAAAGATATTACATAATTGTGTGTGGATAACCTGCATGTTTATCTGTGTTTGAAAGATAATTTGAGAGAAGGTGTGCATATGCAATGAAGCAGGTTATATGCTGATTTTAAATTCAAACTTATATCAAATAGTTGATTAAAAATTTTTAAACAACAATTTGTTATAAGTTGTGAGTTTTTTAGAGGTATTGCCTGAAATAAAAAGTCATCTCTGAGCTGCCTCCTCTGCTACCCCAGCTTACTGGGAAGTTCCTGATACTACGATCAAGACTGTAATCCATGCCTCTGCCATCCAGCTATGGCAACGTCAGTGGGAAAGATAGAGACACCAGGAGAGCTACTTACCAGTTTTTTCCAAATATTTCAAATAGACTTCAAAATAAGACATTCTGTACTAACTTTCATATCATACAACTTTTGACTGACCATGGAAACTTCTACCAATATTTACACCATTTCGGTCATTGGGCGCATTCGGTCATATTGCAACTGCAATGAAAATGCTGTACAAAATGCCAATCACCTGATTTTCGACTGTTCTAAATATGAAAACCAACGGACAAATCTGGAATAGACAACTTTAAAAAAGGGATTCAACTGGCCCTGTCCTTTAAGGGCTCTTGTGGAAGATTTTCACAGCCCTCGAACATTTCATCTTGGCTACTGGCGCCCTGGACTGTACTTTCAACAACTGATCACACCTTACAATTGGAAGGTGCTATCTGCAATTTTGTATTCAATGTCTCAGTTACCTTGCTCTTTTCAGCTCTTTACATTATTTAGTTGTATTATTATCAGGTACTTTCTGGATTATATTGTACTCAACCTGCATCAACCTCCTGTTTACGTAGCCTGCAAGTGAACAGGCTTTTGTATTTGTTAACATTTCCTACTATACCTATAATACCTGGTGCACAAATTTGTTTTTACTCTTTTTGCTCTTATCTTGTACCTTTATTTCAGCCAGGTACTACTGTGAGACTGTCTGTCTTTCATCTTGTTTACATTATTTTGTTTCTGTTGCTCGCAAGGGTTCAAGCATGGTATTAAATCCTTATATTGTTATATTTATTATAGTTGGCTCGTAATATAATACATTTTACAGAAGTTTGATATTGTGATGTATATATATGTTATGTTATATTATTATTTACTCTGTATTTGAACTGTTCATCTTACTGTTATAAGTTTGTCAACCTCCAATCACATCTGTATATTATTTGTTCTTTGTACATTATGTAAATACTTTCTTGTTTCAATAAAAGCAGTGCAGATGCTCATGACTCTCCCTACTTCATCCCCTGTCCTATCTTCCTTTTAACTTCACCTTCACCTCTCCCCTCTCTTCCCTCCTCTTCCTCCTCCCTTTCCTCTCCATCTCTTTCACACCCAGGCAATACCAATGAGTAGTCCTGGATCTTCATCCCCTTTCTGCTATCAGTCTACCAGTATGGAAATTTTTTTGTTTAATCACTGATGAGTGTGAACAGTGAATCATGAAGCCAAATTTTTTATCTTGCAAAAAAAATGTTTTCCTTTAGTTTCAGTTTCATTAATAAATTTTGAATTAAATTTAATCCAAAAGTTGTTGTAATTATTAGTTAATGTTAATAATAAAATAGCAGTATAATCATCTACGCTTTATAAAAAAAGCTTATATTATTTATTAATAGTTAAGCCAAACTTATAA
>NW_027120707.1:0-28506 GCF_030686945.1 Centruroides vittatus | reverse complement strand
GTGGCAAAACAATCTACCACATCACTATGTAAATGAACACAGTCGTACGCAAAAAAATTAGTAATATTATATTAAAAAAAGGTGTAAAATTAATTAAGAACTTGTTTGTACAATAGAATATCTGGTTTGGATGTGAAAAGATCGACTAGGTATGTTGTAGACTTATGTAACTGTCATCGAAAATTGATAAAAACGCGATACTTAATGTATAATTCTCCATCAGATGCCAAAAATTGATTAATGTATAGAGAAGTTTTAAAACAGTTTTATGTTTACAAAGATCTGTGATTTGAAAGTATGTTTTATACAGTATAACCTTTTATTTATATAATTTAATTTGTAACCATATACTTGTATTTTAGTTGGCTGAAGAGGGCCGTCAACAGCCCGAAACGTGTACAAGCACTTAATACGCGTGTCAACTGAATAAAAATTAGTAATGAAATTTGCCATGTGTCCGAGTAAATACACTATACAGTCAAACCTGTTTTTATGCGCTCTTTTTATGTGCGATTTTTATTTGTGCGATTTTTTTAATGCGAATTTTTAATTTGTGCGGTATAGTTGGCGACTAGTCTGGTGCGATTCGTCATGTCTCACGTTGACTTATTATAGCTAAATAAACTTATTATAGCATAAATGCACTTATTATAGTAATATTATTGCATGAATATGCGAAAAATGAAATAATTTACTTTTTAAGTCAACAAAACACCACCTGGACAAAAATATGTAAAACAGACGATAGACCAGACGATGCAGTCAGGTGCTGACATCTGTTGTCAATAAATTCTATTTCGTACGGTTTTGAGTTATTTTCTATGTGAGACTTTTTTTATGCGGTCCCTGTTGACCGCATAAAAAAATTATTTTTTTAATTGTGTTGCAAAAACTATTATTTACAGCCATTCGTGAAGTTTCGTGAGATTTTTTTTAATGCGTTTTTTTTAATGCGGTCCCTATCCCCCGCATAAAAACAGGTTTGACTGTATAGTTAGTGTTCAAGTTGCAGTTAGATAATTGTTTAGCAGGGTTTTTCTTTCTCTCTCTCTCTCATTTTGCATTTTTTTCTTGCATTTCTATCACCATCTTTTTTTTATAACTTATTCTCTCTTTCCCTTTCTCCGTTTTTCAATCTACGCTGTGATTTACTAGAATAATAAAATAAATACAGACATGATGTTAATGTTCAATAACATTGTATTGAACATTACGATACTTGTAATGGATCGTTTTTTAAGTTTTATTACTTGTTCAATGTAATAAAATCAATAACTTAATGTCATTGATTATAAAATTTCTGCACTAACTTATTAAAAATTCTCTTTTCATTGTGTAACACATAGATGAGTCTCTGCTTCTTTATTATCAAACACCTAAGAAATTGGCCAAGATTCCAATGCAGATTTCACAAGTGTTAAGTTTCGTATTTCATCAATTTAATCACTATATTGGATACAAATTCTGGAATTTTTAGTTAAAGGTTGCTGATATAATTCCTGGTAATAGTGATTTTGATCGCTGTAAAACAGATTTAATTTTATAAACTGCTTAATATTTATTACCTCGTTGCTCCTAAAAATACTTGGCTAAAAGCAATCCTTTGTCATTTTTTGCTGTACAGTACATTAATTTCTCAATCCAGTCGGCAATATCGGATTTCCTGCTGCTAAAACACATGTATAAAAAATACTCAAGCAAACAACGTGTAGAAAAAAATTTTTGAACATCTGGAATATTTTAAATCATCAAAGCAAATTCAAAAAATATTTTTTTTATTAATATTTCCTATTTACAATAATTTAGTATATCAGGAAGTTACATGTACTCTACATTAAAATTCATGTTTTTAATTACTATGCATTTATCAAGGGTAACATCTACATGCAAGAACAAAGTATGGATACACTGCTTTCACGACATACTCTTGTACATAACGAAGTTATCGAGATGATTGTAGGAATAACAAATAATGCGTGAAATATTGTTTGCAGTACAATTATGAAAACGATTTTAACAAAAGTAGTGCATACAAATATATTATGAAATGCGATAATTAATAACACTAATTCAATAGAAATTACCCCTTGAATTAACGGAAAGCCTACGTGGCATAAACTATCCTTTAACTTTCCTTCAGTCGTTGTTTGTGACGAAGTAATGTAACAATAGCATATGTGGGTGGGATAATTGACACAAAACCCGATGCACAGAATCAGGGTCATCACAGACACGATGTCTAGATTAATTGCCCATAAAGACATAAATCCGATTGTCTGCAACGTGATGGACACGACACAAATAGCGACGATAAGAGCGCAATGCAAATTGGGAATTAACGATACAAAAATGACAAAAATTAACAACGAAGTAATCCAGAACAGTTGAAATGTTATCTGTCTGATAACAATTCCTTGCTCGATTACGGGTGTTATTATTGTATGAATTACAACGGAAAATGGCGCTTCTTCGACTATTTTCGATAAATCGTTCGCTATTTTGAATTCGGTTACTCTATTCGAAACATTATTTGCTAAGAATAAGAAACGACTGGCCACAATATCAGTGTAATTGTGATTAATAATGATGTCACTTTTAAATTGCTTGGCTCCTATGAATTTTAAGAAAACGTTTCTGAGAGCATCCATAAAATCTTGCTTCTGAGACAGATCGTAACCCCTCAAGGAGTATTTCGAAATGGGATGATTTTGAAATTCCTTATAATATTTTAACCAAGAAAATTCGTATTCTTGTCCGGCTATATTTTCAATAGTATGAAATTTTTGCATGAATTTATAAACTGTCTGTTGCACTCCTGGATTAGAATAATCTAAAGTTTCGTTAATTACCACGTGCACCGTAAAAGGGTATTCGGTAAAATATTTATAATAAACGTGAAATCCCTGTGAAATTTCGGAGCTTTCTGAGTTAAATTTATAAACATTCAGCCCATCCTGTAAGGACAAAACACCCCATATACCTATTGACAATAGTATGAAATACGATAAGATAGTAAGAATCTGTGTCAAAGGGTGAAAAATAAAAGCTGAAAATGTATCTCTGAAGAACTTCATAAAGCAGTCTTCATTTACTTCATTGTAACAGTCAATTTGTCGAATAGTTTCTGTAAAATTAAATGTTTTTCTTTAGATGAATAATGGGCATTTGTATGATATTTAATAATAATAAAAAATTCATATGATATGTAATATTATTGAAAATATAATAAGCAAAAACAGATAATTTTACGAATATTTTATGGACCAATTGACACTAAGTTAGCTTATGTAGTTATATAAATCACTAGGCTAAAATGTAATAAATTTTTAAAATGAAAACCATATAAAGAGTGTGGTTATTTTAGCCTGTCATTGTCACATTTATCGCGGTACTCGGATGGTTCGAAATGGCACAAGTTCAATGGTCAAATAGACAGGAATCGAAATTATATCTTAAATTTTTCAGATGTCATAATATTTTCTAGCTCTAAAAAACTGTACTATTCGCTGCAAAATATCAAACGGTGATCTGCCAGCGAATGAAATTACGTAAAAACGAAATCAAATATTTAAACTCGGCACTTTTGAAAACCATTTAAATCATATTTTGTGGTATCGGTAACATTATTTGATGTAATTTTCCTATTCGAATGTAACTATACCGCTTTACACATAATATTAACTATTTCTGTAATTTCCAATTTATATCAAAGAATTATTAAATAAAGTCATATTAACAGTCTGTCGATAATATTTTAAGTAAATAGCCCTGTCAATAAAAAGAAAATTGTGTAGCACAATATAGTTTAATTTTAAATTATTATTACAGTAACTATAAAAATAATTACAGGTCAAATAATTTTAAAATTTTTACCTAAAGCTGGTTTAAATGTAAAAGGATGAAGACCCTTCTCTTCTTTGTATCCACTTAATGCTAGACATCCGCCGAAAAAAAAATAACTGATAGAAATAACTGAAAAAGATGCACGTCGCAGCATACAAACAGAATATTCTTATGCCTGGAAATTGTGCCGTCATGCCAATGCAATAACAGAAGAAATTCGTTAGAGACGTTATGGTGATGGACACGGCTGCGTTGCGATACGTCTGTTCCATTCGCTTTTCTACGCTGTCACCGCAATCTGTCACCTTCCAACAAGCCAATACGACAAACGAGTCGTCTACTTCCGTAGCTTTAATATATCAAGCAATAACAATTAGTAATGCAGAATGCATTAGTATTTGCAAATATTTTATGGTTTATCTTACCAAGAATAATGAAAGGTAAGCCGACATTCCACTGAAGATTTTCTATTCCACAAGCAGATAATAATCCAAAACTGGCGGCCACAGCCAGACCTGCAGATACGACACTAGCTACGCCTAACCAGGGTTTGGACTTCACCCAATTGTTAGTCATGTTCGTCGACATGGAGAAAATGGCCACTACGACCACCGCCACGCTTATCAACGACACTAATTGCTGTGAAATACGTTTTGCTTGAGAAGCGGTAGAAGAGAATGGGTCAGGAAATGTTTTAATATGTTCGAAGCTGTAATCTTTCAACTTGTTGTATAGTGCCTTCGTCCATTCTTCATTCCACTTTTTCTTGTTTCTATCTGATTCGTCTAGTACATACAATAAACGAACGGCTTTTGCTAGTTTTATGTATCCTTTGTAGTCTGTCGTCACCCCTCCCAAATTTACACCAGAAATTTTGTACGCGTATGTTACAGGATCTATATTAACGGGATATTTTAACCTTAATATTTCATTAATAGCATTTTCGGAGTTGTTTAACAGATCAATAATAGTATTTTCTAAACACTTGCCATCTACTATCTGGCACACGTCCGAGTAAACAATTTTATTTCCATCTACATGAGCTATGGTATTTTTCGCAATCTTATCTACTGTTCGTATTTCCTCTAAGTATTCTTTGCGTAAAATGTTGCCTTCTCTGTCATTTACTATGTATATCATTGGAAAAAGTGGGCGTTTACTAATTCTTAAAAAATCGAAATTATCCGATATCATAGAGAATGTCTTTTCTATAAATTGTTTGGCATCAAAAACTTTACCTCTGTCCGCACTTAAGAGAAAATCGATGTCGTCATTCGTTTGAATTCTGATTGACCCGATTGATAATAAACCGGAGGCAATGACAGGAACTATGACAAAGTAAACGGGATATTGACTAATTACTACACCAAGTCGACCAATTATACCAGATACGGTGTTTGTCAGACACAAACATTTCGTTTTCTTCGAAGTGTCGTTTCTTCTAACCTTAAAAAATTAAGTAAAAATTATATCAGCACAAGCATTTCAGATGTTTAGTATAATAGTAAAATTATTACCTGTTTATTCATTGTTATCTTGAATTAAGAAAATCCTGAATTATCCTGACAATATTCGGCGTAAGGTGCTTCACGACGATTGATACTATCAGATCGAATATACTACCTTTCACTATGAAAAATAATTTCCTCAAGTATTAAAAATTCTGAGTAGAAAATCGGTGCTTTTTTCAACTCTAATTGTTATGTGTGAAGTAATTTCCTCTCACTTTTCGACGTCTCATTGGTTGATTTCATTTGAAATTAACCATTTGAAGCAGGTTTATGTTAAATAGTTTGTCACTTTTTCAGTCGAAATCGTTTTTATTGGGCGTTGCATATTTATATTATAATAAAATTTACTAAAATATTATATAATATACGACTGTATTAAAAACCATTTAATCGAAAGTCCTGCAAAAGTTTAATTTGGATAAAGATGCATACAAAATGATCTCCAAAAAACGGCTATTTTTTATTTTTTCTTTACCGTCCGCTTTTCAGAGGTTGACTGTATTTTACATAACTAACAAGAAACAAATAATGGCTTTAATTTTTAAAAAAATAAAACTTTTATATTTTATTTCTAAACAACACGAGACACTTTAATGCGTGGTCTATGATTTATATTTGTAAAAATTAAATAAAAAGTATTTTTGTTTGTGGTGTCTTTTTTTAAATATTGTTTTTAAATTTAATTTTAATGAAACTATTTCAAACTTTAAATTTTTTTTCCGTTCGTAGCGCATGTCTTTTATCGATGAAGGAAGTTAATTCGGTAGCAGTCATTCGAAGAAGAAAACGAAAACAATGAACAAAAGATAAATTTTTTAAAGTCATTTGAGGAAGAAAGTAACTTCAAAAATCTTTTGTGCATTGTTTTCACGGTTGAAGTAAGAGAATTCTATCAATAATGACCGTCATTATCAACCTTAAAAAATTATAGTAATTAAAACAATCCTTGAAATTTACTTTCTTCCTTAAACTTGTTTTAAAAAATAAAATGACACAACTTTACGAATTTCTGCCCCGGTCTAACTTGAAGATTCTGGCCGAATCCGTTGTGAACACCGTTTAGAATCTATGTTCCGAACACCGAAATAGTCTTCATAACCACACCCGTGACGGGTGTGGTTATAAAGACTATTTCGGTGTTCGCAACATAGGAATCTAAATATTCTTTTTATGAGGTATATTTATATCACAATTGTACAGGCCTGTATTAGAAGCCGTACAGATCTTGTATGGGGCCGGAAATAGAGCGCCAGTTTTTCTCCATGTTTTCAACGTATGACGTAAGAACGCAGGAATTTGTAACTTAGGAACTGCTAAGTACCGTATATCGGACCATAAGTGACCACGAAATTCTGAAACCTAAAACTTTGGTCGTTGGTCCGCGCCTTTCCAGGACAGTCTGTTTACTTTTAATAATCCTCAAGAAGTCACTTCTCCCGGGACTTCGCGAATAATGCGGATTAGTCAAGCAAAACACTGACTGGCTCTTCGAAAGTTATGCGACTATGCAATAATTTTCATATTAACAAAGACTAACGACCCTATATTTTTTCTTTACCCGGAAATATCCGCAGTTTCCTCGACGACTTTGTTCAATGTTTCCCAAATTGGTTCATACGGATCTTTATCTTTGATGGAGTATGTGGCAAATTAAAATTATAATCTTATTTCGTCCACTAGTACGTATCTATTAGCAGGACTTATTAAACTGGCTTTAAAGATACTGCAACTCAGTTTCACAGATTATAAAATAATTGTTTTGTTTATAATACTTGGACACGTACATTTTAATTAAGGATTACAATCCAGCAGTGTTTTCATTCCAGCTGGATTTTTGCTGGACCAAGATCATTTCAGATGGATTTATTTTTTGTGCAATAAAGTGTTATCTATCTATATATCTATCCAGCAATTTATGTGTTTTTTAACAAAGTAAAATATTTTTTTAAATACTTAAGAAACTGTTATTATTTAGACTGGTCACTATAAATCAGTAAAAGTTCTTACACATTTAGGTAGTAAACTTAACTTTGGTTCGGTTTAACACTTGAGATAGATATAATTAACTTTAAATGTTTAGTTAAATTATAATTATAATGCAATCTTTATGTTATATAATTGCAAAGGTAATTCTACTAATTAATTTATATTAATATATTATAATAATGTAATGACGGATAATCAGTGGCTAAGTGGCTATCAGTCTTACCAGTTTTCTTATATATGCTCCGCATATCAGTCTGTAGTTATAAGTAATGTAATTATTAGTGTTAGTAAAGCAGTGAGTAAGTAATTAGTAGTAGTCTAGTTATTAGTTACTATTATCATAATCATCAATCACACACATTCATATCATCATATATCTAAGATACTGATACTCATTAATTAACTATTTAACAAACTAGGTAGTCTCAGTATCTTCACTTATTTTCATAATAAAATTGCCTAGCCTAGCCCATTAAACACTTATAGAATAAAAGTAAAAAACTCTTACTTAATAGAATTACGGTAGAAGTTGTAAAAATATTAGTTCTGTCTTAAATAACGTATTTTTAAGAATTAAATAAAATTAAATCAATTACTTGTGTTATTTTTTGACCTTTCTGAAGTAGGATCTCAAGCAACAAATGGTATTGATGGTGTTGTCTCTTAACCTAGTTCTTAATGAACTGCATATATATCCAGCTGCGAGAAGGCCCTCTTTGCCTCTACGCTAGTTGGATTCAAGGTCATAAAATAATCATAAATAGTTCCGTCGCGTGATTTATTGACGTCACAACCGACCGTAAATTAGAACCACGCACCAGGAGTAAAACAAGAATTACTTATTTTATTTAGCGCGAAGACACTTTATTTAGCGAGAGCAAAAAGTAAACTGGCAATTAGATCAGCAGAGGTAAAAGGGCAAGCGGTGCGGTGTAGAGAGGGGCTGTAGCACGTGCCGCACTGAACATCGACGTCGCTCTCGCCGCCGAGCAATTGCGCTCGTAGCAAAGCGGAAACACCGACAGCGTAGACTTTTGCGCCATTATTTAGATAGTTAACTGAGTACTTGCGGATCCGCAGCGCTAGATCCAGCAAACCGAAGAATGCGCTGTATCCAGCAATTCCGCTGGATGAGATATCCAGCAATTGCAATTCATAATTTTAATATTGTGTTTCGGACTTGTTCGTCCCTCATCAGCGGGTATTCATATGACACAGTCTACATAAAAATTTAAAAAATAAATTTTTTTTTACAAAATTTTTAAAATTTCGATTTACCACGTTGTTTCACATTTAAATCCCGTTACTACACTTACAATTCCAATCGATCACCTTGACTTACTCTACGTCTCATCCTCTTTCGATGATTCTCTTTATACATCACACTCTCCCTTTCTTCTATGAATCTTCTCCACGATTGGTGTATTTCTCTTCCGGTATTATTATTCATTTTATTATTATTTTTTTATTATATTAATATGTTCATATAATTGTCGTTTATAATCATTTTTTTTTCTTTTTCCTTGTTTTTAACGTATTAAGTACTAGTTCACATCCGGTTAAGTTACAGTGTTCGGCTCCTATTGAAT
This sequence comes from Centruroides vittatus, assembly GCF_030686945.1. NCBI lineage: Eukaryota > Metazoa > Arthropoda > Arachnida > Scorpiones > Buthidae > Centruroides > Centruroides vittatus. Next base: position 19,577 of record NW_027120707.1, on the reverse strand, counting down.
TTGCATAATTTCCCCTGATCGCTGGAAGATGTTCATTTAATCTTAGTTTTAATTTCCTTTTTGTTTCACCAATATATGTTTTTTCCGGGTTTCCTATAACCTTTCAAACAACTTTGGAATATACCTTATTTTAACAAATTAATTTATTATAAAAAGTATATACTGAAGAAAAAACAAAAGAAACAAAGACAAGGCAAGAAGTGAAAGTTCTGATAAGTTTTTCTTAAACAAATATAATAATTTACTATAAACACCTAAATATAAGAAACTTAAATCCCGGCTAAAAAATAAAAAGAGTATACAGCAAACTAGAACAGAAGCGAAAGAAACAAAGAATGTCGTTTACGAAATTCCGTGTACTTGTAAGAATAATAGTATTTATATTGGAGAAACGAAACGTAAGTTAAATATCAGATTAAAGGAACATGTCGCCGACTTAAGATACAATCGAGTAAACTCTGTTTTTCATGATCATTGCCTACTTAATAATTGTAATATAGATCAAGATGGTACAAAAATTTTATATAAAGAAAAATACGCTTATAATAGAAAATTTAAAGAGAGCGTGGCCATCATAAAGTCCAGTAATTCTATAAATAAAAATTTAAGCATAAATATAAACAAGAATTGGTTAAGAATATTATAATCATATAAAAAATAAGCAACAGATCCAGCCTAACTTGGCTACTTTTGGCTATACAGTTAATTATGTAAATTCAGATCGTCATAACCAGCAGAATATGCAAATGGCCAACAAACAACTGCGTAATAATGAGCCAGTACTAGACGAAAAGTGAGTTTTTTAGTTAACACCAGGTCCAAACGTTTATTGCTTTATGTCAAGATAAAACACCAATGAAGAAAAGAAAAAAGTTAGTAAAAAGAAGATTAAAGATCTATTGCGTTCGATTTTAAAAAAGTAAGATACCGAATATGTTTAATATACCAATATGTATAAAATAAGCCTGTATGTTTATATATTTTAAAAGAAATTTTACAATTTAATTAGCCGTACGTAGAACATTTACATTTGTTGCTGTAACTTTGAGGTCCAAATTGTGCTATGCACGCGCACCCTTGAGTTCGAGGAACCAACGGTACGTTTTAAATTAATTTTTGTGGTATCTGTTAGTGTGTGTTATATTACTTGAAATGTTGTATATTGTTTTATTAGTTGACTGAAGAGGGGCGAAATGCCCGAAACGAGTGAAATAAAATCTCGTCTCAACTAATAGAAGTGGAAAAGTGCCAAGTGTTTAATAAATAACACGGTCTTGTGTTTGATGCTCATACTATAAACAGTTAAAAGACAGTCGTTCCAAAAAAATTCTTTAGACGATCATCATTTTTAGTGTTCCAGAACCAAGAATCAGACAGCCAGCTACATAGCTGTCCTTTCTAAAAGAAGTTCCTTAAAAGATACACAGGAAACCAATTAAAATCAAATAAATTTAAAATCGGAATGGTAGATCTTACGACATCTTGTGAAAATTCATCTGTATCTATTCGGGATTTCGACTCCTTTTATCTGCGAAAAATGAGCGCTGACAAATGCAGATTACGTCGGAATGTCCCTCTAGTGACGAATATTAACAATATTTTCGTTTTTGTTTCCGTCCGATGAATAAATATTTTTCTATAAACAGTTAAAAGACAGTCGTTCCAAAAAAATTCTTTAGACGATCACCATTTTTAGTGTTCCAGAACCAAGAATCAGACAGCCAGACCTTCCCTTTTAGGCTACATAGCTGTCCTTTCTAAAAGAAGTTCCTTAAAAGATACACAGGAAACCAATTAAAATCAAATAAATTTAAAATCGGAATGGTAGATCTTACGACATCTTGTGAAAATTCATCTGTATCTATTCGGGATTTCGACTCCTTTTATCTGCGAAAAATGAGCGCTGACAAATGCAGATTACGTCGGAATGTCCCTCTAGTGACGAATATTAACAATATTTTCGTTTTTGTTTCCGTCCGATGAATAAATATTTTTCTATAAACAGTTAAAAGACAGTCGTTCCAAAAAAATTCTTTAGACGATCACCATTTTTAGTGTTCCAGAACCAAGAATCAGACAGCCAGACCTTCCCTTTTAGGCTACATAGCTGTCCTTTCTAAAAGAAGTTCCTTAAAAGATACACAGGAAACCAATTAAAATCAAATAAATTTAAAATCGGAATGGTAGATCTTACGACATCTTGTGAAAATTCATCTGTATCTATTCGGGATTTCGACTCCTTTTATCTGCGAAAAATGAGCGCTGACAAATGCAGATTACGTCGGAATGTCCCTCTAGTGACGAATATTAACAATATTTTCGTTTTTGTTTCCGTCCGATGAATAAATATTTTTCTATAAACAGTTAAAAGACAGTCGTTCCAAAAAAATTCTTTAGACGATCACCATTTTTAGTGTTCCAGAACCAAGAATCAGACAGCCAGACCTTCCCTTTTAGGCTACATAGCTGTCCTTTCTAAAAGAAGTTCCTTAAAAGATACACAGGAAACCAATTAAAATCAAATAAATTTAAAATCGGAATGGTAGATCTTACGACATCTTGTGAAAATTCATCTGTATCTATTCGGGATTTCGACTCCTTTTATCTGCGAAAAATGAGCGCTGACAAATGCAGATTACGTCGGAATGTCCCTCTAGTGACGAATATTAACAATATTTTCGTTTTTGTTTCCGTCCGATGAATAAATATTTTTCTATAAACAGTTAAAAGACAGTCGTTCCAAAAAAATTCTTTAGACGATCACCATTTTTAGTGTTCCAGAACCAAGAATCAGACAGCCAGACCTTCCCTTTTAGGCTACATAGCTGTCCTTTCTAAAAGAAGTTCCTTAAAAGATACACAGGAAACCAATTAAAATCAAATAAATTTAAAATCGGAATGGTAGATCTTACGACATCTTGTGAAAATTCATCTGTATCTATTCGGGATTTCGACTCCTTTTATCTGCGAAAAATGAGCGCTGACAAATGCAGATTACGTCGGAATGTCCCTCTAGTGACGAATATTAACAATATTTTCGTTTTTGTTTCCGTCCGATGAATAAATATTTTTCTATAAACAGTTAAAAGACAGTCGTTCCAAAAAAATTCTTTAGACGATCACCATTTTTAGTGTTCCAGAACCAAGAATCAGACAGCCAGACCTTCCCTTTTAGGCTACATAGCTGTCCTTTCTAAAAGAAGTTCCTTAAAAGATACACAGGAAACCAATTAAAATCAAATAAATTTAAAATCGGAATGGTAGATCTTACGACATCTTGTGAAAATTCATCTGTATCTATTCGGGATTTCGACTCCTTTTATCTGCGAAAAATGAGCGCTGACAAATGCAGATTACGTCGGAATGTCCCTCTAGTGACGAATATTAACAATATTTTCGTTTTTGTTTCCGTCCGATGAATAAATATTTTTCTATAAACAGTTAAAAGACAGTCGTTCCAAAAAAATTCTTTAGACGATCACCATTTTTAGTGTTCCAGAACCAAGAATCAGACAGCCAGACCTTCCCTTTTAGGCTACATAGCTGTCCTTTCTAAAAGAAGTTCCTTAAAAGATACACAGGAAACCAATTAAAATCAAATAAATTTAAAATCGGAATGGTAGATCTTACGACATCTTGTGAAAATTCATCTGTATCTATTCGGGATTTCGACTCCTTTTATCTGCGAAAAATGAGCGCTGACAAATGCAGATTACGTCGGAATGTCCCTCTAGTGACGAATATTAACAATATTTTCGTTTTTGTTTCCGTCCGATGAATAAATATTTTTCTATAAACAGTTAAAAGACAGTCGTTCCAAAAAAATTCTTTAGACGATCACCATTTTTAGTGTTCCAGAACCAAGAATCAGACAGCCAGACCTTCCCTTTTAGGCTACATAGCTGTCCTTTCTAAAAGAAGTTCCTTAAAAGATACACAGGAAACCAATTAAAATCAAATAAATTTAAAATCGGAATGGTAGATCTTACGACATCTTGTGAAAATTCATCTGTATCTATTCGGAATTTCGACTCCTTTTATCTGCGAAAAATGAGCGCTGACAAATGCAGATTACGTCGGAACTGTCTTTTAACTGTTTATCGAAAAATATTTATTCATCGGACGGAAACAAAAACGAAATATAATAATTTAGTTAAGAAAATAGGATATCCGACCTTAAAAGGAAAAGAAGATTATGAAAGAAAATTAATATTGAATATGACGGATGTGGAAATTCCAGACTCTATCCAAAAAACATTCAAACTAGGAATGGATTACAATGGCCCAGAAATGATGAAAATTGAAGATTTTGCTGTAATCACGGAACATTTGTTACGGAAATTTCCATAAAACGAAACAGAACAAATATGAACAGGTGTGCAAAAAATAATAACAAGTAAAACACTAAATAAAAAAACAAAAAATAAAATTAATAATTATAATAGACAAATAAACAATGTTAAAACATTTTCAAGTAATAATAATTTAAAAACACTTCAAGGCGACAAAACGAAACAGACAATAATAATGAAGAAAGAAGAGAAAATAGAAGTGATTAAAAGTCTGATCAACGATTGAAATTATAAACAACTTAATAAAGATCCAGTGAGTCGACTAATAAAATGTTTGGGAAAAGAATTGAAACGTTTGAAAACACAACAACTCATAACAGAAGAAGACATCAAACATATAAAAAGATAACACCAAAGTTTAACTTAAGGGTAAAAATACATAAAAATCCTGTTAAATATAGACCTATAATAGATATTAGAAATTATATATATATTACAATTTAGAAAAATATTTAATAGATAAATTAAATTTATTAGAAGTATCTAAATACAGTATTAAAAAAGTAAATGAATTGTTAAAAAAAATTACAAAATATTACAATTCATAAACATGAATTTAATATCACTTGATATTGTAAACATGTATCTTAGTATTACAATAGAAGTTACAGAATACTCATTAATATAAATTAAACACCTATTTGGATAATTAAATTGTGTTTAATTATAATTAAAAATAATTACTTTCAGTTTGAAAATAAATTTTATATCCAAACAGATGGAATTCTTATGGGTAATTGCATAGATCCAAAATTGTCGCAAATGTCAATGATACAAATAGATGCACAAATTAGAAATATAGGAGGCATAGCATTTTATAGCAGGTATGTGGATGACTGTATTATAATTTTTGATAAAAGGAAAACAATAAAAAACATAATTATTAAAAAAAGCCAACGAGATATAAGAAATTATTAAATTTGAACTAGAAAAAGAAAAATATAATTGCATTAATTATCTACATATAACAATTGAGAGAAAAGAGAATAAATTAATTTATAAAAAATATGTTAAACCTATGCAAATTCCAAAAGCAATTTCCTATAAATCTGTTATTTTAATTAGTATTAAATATAACATATTTAAAATGTATATGGAAAAAATAAGACAAAGAACAAGTGAAATTGAAATCCAGTAAAAAAAGAAGAAATAATCAAAATGTTCATTTTAAGTGATTACCCAAAATATTTGTTAAATAAATGGAGTGAAAATCTGAATAATAATAAACAAACAAAGTTAATAGATAAGGAAAAAAGTATTGTCAAAATAAGGTCTATCCTGTAGTTGTTTGAAAGGATTAAAAAAGTATTGGATAGTAAAATTAATTTAATTCCGGAAAGAGTAAATACAACTAAACAACACCTATGTTATAGATACGAAAAAAACATGATAGAACAGAAGAAAAAGGAGTAGTGTATTTTTTTAACTGTAATTGTAACCCGGAAAAAAACATATATTGGCGAAACAAAAAGAAAATTAAAAATAAGATTCAAAAATGTTCATTTAACATTTTTGAGCAATTAGAGAAAATTGTGCAAATTCAATAGGAGCCGAACACTGTAACTTAACCGGATGTGAAGTAGTATTTAATACGGTAAAAACAAGGAAAAAGGAAAAAAAAATGATTATAAACGACAATTATATGAACATATTAATATAATCAAAACATAATAATAGAATAAATAATAATACCGAAAGAGAAATACACCAATCATGCAGAAGATTCATAGAGGAAGGAGAGAGTGTAACGTATAAAGAGAATCATCGAAACGGGATGAGACAGCGTAGCGGTGGTGACCGGATCCTAAACACTGGGAACTTCGGTCGTGGGTTCGCGCCGCGACTCGGACAGGCTGGCTGCTAGGAGTTTTCCGGGTTTTCTCCTAGCCACTAACGACTGAATAGGAGGCAAGCTCCCCATAAAAGTCCTCCCGGAAGGCACTATTTTCCGCGCGCGCGTTTAGACCGTTCGGATACGGCTGGCTTCTCGGTCGCGTAGCGATCAATTTATACATATCTAGTCGGAGAAAGAGCCAAACTGAGTTATTGTCTTCATATAAAACACCTGTAGAAGAGAAGAAAGAATTGGATGAGACGTAGTGTAGGTCAAGGTGAACAATTAAAAATGTATGTGTAGTAATGGAGTTTAAATGTAAAACAACGTGGCAAATTTAATGGTTAACTTAATAATTTATGTTTTAATATAGAAATTTATCTAAAATGTTACTGGTAATAATATTTAAATTTAATTACTAGATGGAAATCGGAATGGAAAGAATTAGCCTTGAAATTGTAAGAATTTTTATACTACTGTCGGCAAATTTTTTTAAAAGATTGTCGGAAATTTTTTAAAATTTTGTAAAAATAATAAATTTAATTTTTTTAATTTTTATGTAAAATGTGTCATACAAATACCTGCTGACGAGGGACGAACAAGTCCGAAACGCAATATTAAAATGTACGTGTCTAAGTAAATTAAGTAAAACAATAATTTTATAATCTGTGAAACTGAGTTGTAGTATCCTTAAAGCCAGTTTAATAAGTCCTGCTAATAGATACGTACTAGTGAACAAAATTAAATTATAAAAAGTTAAGGACATTGAGCCATATTAATTTAACAATCTGTTCATTTGAAGCTTTTATATTTATTCAAAAATATCAAAATTACTGCATAATGAATAATGAAAAAATTACGATTACAAATTTACTTCAGAATGAATCAAACACATTTGTTTTTTTCCCTTACAAAATGTTCAACTCGAGCAGCGTGAAGTATAAACATTTGTCAATATGTTTTGCAGAAAATGCAGAGAGTATTATTAGTTAACTTTCCCGGAAAAATTTACATCTGGTTATGGTGTTTTATATTAAAATTTTTTATATTCTAAAAAATAATAACATGTCAAAAGGTTACAGTAAATTTTAAAACAAACTTTTAACGCTTATAACAAATATTTGTTGTATGAATTTTTACCCTTCTCGAGATTTGACACGTGACAACTCACTATCAGGTCTTACTTCTACTCGTAACAACCAAAACTTAATAGCTTTAATTCCCTTAATATACAAATTCAGATCACTCAGAAAAATTTCATAAATGTTTGACGTATATGTGTAAAAATCTCACGTCAATGTACGTATGATTCACCATACACGCACTGACATCCTTACATAGAAAGAAATTGTTTTTCTAAATTTGTTTACGTTCCAAAATTTCGTAATTCATGTTTTACTTTCTTTGTTATTTGTAAAAATTGTATACAATTTCTATTCAAATATGGCATTGTTTCAATTATATTTATTTTGAAAATAAAGTTTATTTTATAAATTAAAGTAATGCTGTAGAAAAAACAAAGAATTAAACTTTTTTTCAGTTCAAGAATACAATCGGCATTTTTTTACTATTATTATTATTGAGAATTTAAAGGAATTTCTCTATAATTCTTACTATTGTTTAGAAAAAATCGGTTTTTAATTAATACATATTTCCATTGTTTTTTACAATGCATTTTAATTATTGTAAAATGCTTCTGGTTCGAAATTATTAATAATGATTTATGTGAATTGTAATCGGTATTTTTTTTTTTTTATGTTTTCTGTTTGAGGAAGTTTTAAAGTTTGCATCTACTCACAGAAGGAAGTTAGGAGAACTAACACATTGCTATCATTGTTTCAATCGAATAATTATATACTAATCGTTCTTGAATTAAATCCTGCCTTATAAATCAGATTCATTAGATCTACTTACTTAGAATTAAATTACAAGAATTGTACATTAATTTATGTGAACCCGAGTTTGTTTCAAGGAGTTTAACAGAAACAGAAATTTCAGATATTATTTAACAAGTTTATAATTTACTACAAAATGACACAAAATAAAATGTAGAATTATAATTAGTTTTCGAAAAGCAAGTTATAATAATAATATGTTTCTAACACATTAACTTCACTAAATACTTGTCCCTACTAACTTTAAATGTAACACAATGAAGAAATACATGTTCCCAAGATTCCTGTACCTGCATAATACAGTTACTACGTATCTTTTTCAGGATCTATTGTTATCTGCTATTACACGTTAAGATATAATTTTCAACGCATTTCAAATGAAGAATTAGTCCTTTAACATAATAATTTTTTATCCATAAACAAATAATCTTCACAGATAAACGTCGTTTTAATGCTACGATATAATTGAAAGTGTTTGTTCATTTCTAACAGAGACCAATCTTCTTTTTAGTTTGTTTACAGCACAATTTTTTAATTCACGGATGATAACATTCGATCAAATGAGGAACCTGAAATGGCCGTAGAAAAGTCAATCTAACAGATTTTGCTATGCCGAGACCCAGTTATGTGTGTAATCGTTCGGCATAGAATCAAATGTGTGAAGTTTATGATACACGCTTTAGTATAACGTAGCTTTTATCGTCTAATTTTAAGAGACATATCCAAACTAAAATTATTATTCTTATTGTAATTACCGATATTCTAGAAACTGTAATCGAAACATGTACGCTGGAATTTTATTATATAACATGAAAATTTTTAAAAATATAAAGCAAGAACAATTCCCAGTTTATCATAACAAGTGATTGCCCATACAGGAGCGGCATACTGTAACACTAATAAAATCATCGAATGAAATACTCTTATATAAGTAGAAACAGAGTTAACTTTGACCGTGAGAGAATAGACCACATACAACTCTGTGCCATTTTAGCTTTACGTATACTATAATTTTTAGCCTGTCCGGAAGACGAAAATGAAACTCTCCAGTATACATAATTTGAAAAAACATGCAAAGATTGTTTATTAAGAAATCTTCATTCTATGGGAGATGTATGATCTGCTTTCTTGAATACAATTGTCTTTGTCTTTGAAACATGTATACAGTTAATCCATTGTCACAACAAAATGTTTCTAGGATTACACGTTTTTGTTGCATTAGTGCAGAATTAGTATCATCAGCTTTCATTAGTTTATATATCTGAACTTGATCAAGGAGAGAAATCCCAGAGACACAACATTTAGTAAGTCAAACTATCTCACCATCTATATATATAAAACTACTTGTCCGGACTGACTGATTGACTAATTGATTCATCATCCCCAGAGCAAACGCTGAACCTAAAGTAGTGAAATTTGATACACAGTTAGGGTACGTCATGGAAACGCACACTAAGAAGAGATTTTTCGAAATTCCCCCGCGGGGGGGAGAAAGAGCATTAAGGTTTAACCAGAAGAACGGCTTCTACTGTACTATTTCAGATGCGATTTTTTGTTTCTGATGGTAATAACTTAATTTCCAAACGTACAATATTTACGTATTACGATTTTTTAACCAAATTTTCGAATCGTTTAAATTCGAATTTGTTATTATATATTTGTTCGATTATAGTGTGGCCGTCTAACACTTGAATTTAGGCAAGATTATGTTTTCTACGAAAATAAGTACAGTAGAGACTCGTAAATCGAAACCCCGGTAATCGGAATCGCCGGTAATCGGCACGATTTTCAGTCGGACTGTGTCGTGCTGAATCGAACGTTTTTGATACTAAATTTACTTCTAAAGTATAATTTTCATGTTTTTATATTTTTCAATATATTTATTTTGTTTGTACAAAATAAAGAAATCATTTTCAACAATACAATAGCCTCGATTATTATTATTAAAATTTTCGTTAGGCTTAAAATCGACGAAAATTCAACACGAAGCGACACGCAACGGAGAAAAATTTGAACATCGGACAGGTTAATATATTTATTCGTACATGATCGGTAATCGGAACAAATCCCTAATCTGAACAATTCCAGTCCCCAATTGATTCTGATTTTCGGTTCACTACTGTAGAACAAAAGACAGTGTGAGACCCTGGGGCCAAACGCACAGAAAAAGAGTCACTTTAGTGAGAACCACGAAGAAGTCGGGAGGGAGGGTGCATTTATTTCGTATCACGCAATAAAAGAGAATTCTGTATAAAGTTATTTCAGAATCCCATAATATTTGAAAATTTATTTTTCGTGCATTAGCAGTCCATAGTTTGAAACAAACAAAAATCAGCAATTTTACCAAATAAGTAACAACTACTGATTGAGAACCTTAGTGAACAGTCATAGACTTAACACTAGTAGACTGTTAAGTCAAGACTTAACAGTCTACTAGTTTGTGTTTATTTTATTTGTAAATGCAAAAAGCATAAATTATATCACAGCTAAGCACAAAAACGAACCGATGTAATAATTTTTATCAAAAAATGTTTAAAAATTTCTCATCAGGTAATGTGCATTTGATACTAGCATATCATTTAGGTATTTATATATTGGTTGCTTGTTATAAACTAGATGTACGAAAATTTCGAGTTCGTTAAGCTTGTTTCTAAAAAAACTGTATTCGGAGGGTCTCACTAACAAATATAAAAAAGGTTACATTCACCTTATGTAGCCAAAATGGCGGCTCGTCTCTAATTCCAGCAAACAAAAGAAGGGAAACAGTGAGGACGCAAGTTCTAACCTAACCTAACCTATTCTAATAATTTGGTTGTTAATAATTATGGTAAAATATTAGAATAGGTTCGGTTAGGTTAGAACGTGCTTCCCCACCATTTCCTTTCTTCTGTTTGCTGGAATTAGAGACGAGCCGCCATTATGGCTACCTAAGGTAAACCTGACCAGGGAAAAATCAGAAAATTTAAGGTATGTAATATTTAGAGAAGATTTTTAAAAAATTATTATAAGAATATAATGTTGTATTATCAATTTGTAACCAAGTATGTAAAATTTCTTTAGATAGATGTAAAAAAAGTATCATCCTTATCAGGGCCGGATTTACATAGAGACATTTGGGGCGGTGCCCAGGGCCCGCATAAAATAGGGGTCCCCACAAAACTATGTTTAAACATAACTTTTTTCCCCCTATTACTGCGAACGCCTAGTGTGGCCTAATCATGAGGGCCACAGGCAAAGAAAACCAAACCCGGGAAAGAAACCTATAAAACATCGAAAAATTTCGGGAAAAAATTTTACATAGGTATTTTTCAATTAAATTAAAATAATTAGTTTTACACAGTAAAATGTATGTATGTTTACAATAACCTTATTTATAAATGAAATTTACAACTTCCTAGTTGAAATCTAGTTGAAAGTACAGTATTTTGTGTAAATTTTTTAAATCATCAAATTTGCCTGCTCAAAAAAGGGAACCCCCACCGAATTTGTGCCCAGGGCCCATGGATTGGTAAATCTGGCCCTAATCCGTATACACGTGTATACCTTTGAAGTAGATAAAGAATCTAATTGTATGTCTCGCGAAAAAATTCATACATTTAAATATATATTTGTAAAATAGCTTTTCTGTGTAATGTAGTCTTGTAAAAAAAATGTTATGCACAACCATTTTTAATATTTATTGACTGAGGAGAGGAATCGCCCGAAACGTGTATTAATACTCGTATAAACTAAATAAAGATAGAAAACGCCAAATGTTTAAATAGTAGCACGATTTCTGTTTGAGAATCATAAGTAACGTCTTATTAATAATTTGTGAATCTGTATCCAATAAAAATATATTGTGATTAAATTGATAGAATAAGGAACTTAACACTGGAGCAATCTGCAAGGAGTATGTTGGCAGATTGTTCAAGTATTGTATAATAACGGAAAGACGTCGTTTATTTATGTGTTAGACATGTCACTAATCTCAGAAAACATTACGTGGCCATCTGTTAGTTTTTGTTGTTCCATTAGCGCATTGGTAGATCTTGCAAAAAAAAATAATTGCAAATATTAAACAAGAGCAATGAGATGGATAATACAGTAATATGTTACTTCTAATATAATTAATCGAGGAATTATTGCTATTTATGAACTGCTAAAATTTTGCTACAGTATAAATTCTATACTTCGACGCCTATGTGACTAGAGCGCTTCCGGATGATATGGTGCGGGATTAACGCATTTTTAATGTATTAAAATACAGTATTGTTTCAATAAAGGTTTTTATGTGGAAACATTGTTATGTTTTTTTTGATATTCTATGGGAAATATTAAAACCTTTTTTACAAAACGTTTTGCTAAACTTTCCTAAAGTATATTCAAGTAATTGCTTAGAATTTTAAACACGTTTCTCTATTCTTGAAAAACGTTTCATTATATTTAACGGTAAAAAATGAGCCACCATTGTTCTCTGGTTTATTTAATTCTTAATTTCTATTGTCTTCGTAAGGACAGTTTTGTTCAAAGTTCTTTCCAATTTACGTAAAGTTAGTTGTTGCGTATCACGCAATAAAAGAAAATTCTGAATAAAGTTATTTCAGAAATGTTTATAATAAATAGTTTGAATAGTTCTGTTTAATAAGAACGTATTTAACATTAACATCATATCGGTATTGACGTCATTATTCAAATGGATCATCACGTAAAATGATGAGAATGAAAGAGAAATTATTGATGAACATTATTTAAATCTTATCAATTAGTAGATATAAACACGTTAAGAATATCAGATAATATTTTTTGAACATTCGATTTATTAATACTAACGGACACGTTGCCTATAAATTGGCTTTAACACACCTGAATTAGCAAACCAATGGTTAAGTATATTTCAGGAAAAATACTTGTTACTGTACTTGCGACGGATATTATAATTCTTTTTTTTGGAGCCATGGCCTGTTATAGTCAAAGGAATATTAAATAATATTGAAGTGTCCTTCTCTAGCTGTACAGTACATATTGTTTAAATAAGTGTTTGTTCTTTCTGGGTTGTTATCAATGACTAAGGACTTATATTGTTCACATGATATTCATTACTTGAGTGAATAGGGTTGGTAGTCTGAAACTTGTCTTAATGAAATGTGAACTCCAGGATTATATATATTATCTAATTTGTGTTACAAAATAAAGTAATTTGCTGCCCAATTTAGATTAAATAAGTTTTTGATAAATTTAAATAGTAAAATAATTAATGTTTTGTGTGACGCCGCGTGTTCTTTTTGTTATCAGAATTTATTCGATGACAGTTTCGCCACGTTAACATTATATAAACTGTATAAATGTATTGCTCATATATTAAGTTATATGAAAAACCCCTTTTATAAAAACACTTGTTATATCAAATAATAAAGCTTGATTGATTGATAATACAGTCGAATCGCGATAAGTCGACACCCGGATAACTCGACACATTTCCACTTCCCCTTGTCGACTTATGCGGAGTCGACTGTAGCATATTCCATGGAATAGTCGGAAAAAAGAGTTACACTATTTCTAGCATACAAAAATGGTACAGTGATACCTCGGTTTTCGTCGATAATCTGTCCGAAAACAATCGGCGAGATCCGAAACTGACGAAAACCGAGGCAATTATTTCCATAAAAATTAATATATATCCAATTTTTTCGTTCTAGACACTCGAAAATAATACCAAAAACACATTTAATAGAGAATTAATATAGCGTTAAATACTAAAAGCAATAAGAAATTAACATAAAAGACTAATGGTTTTATCTTTATGCTAATTAATATTAAAGATAGGATAATTAGCATTAAGATGAAAGTAATGGAATTGTCCGGCTAGACACGCAGGATAATGTCGTCTACCTAGTTGGTCATGAGCACCTAGCCTATATCGCCCCGTGGTAAAGTGTGACGTTATTATAGTGTAATAGTAGTGGTATGCGTTTATGATGGTCGTATCGAGAAAAATAATGCCTTCCGGGAAATCTGTTTGAGAGCAAATAGCTCCTATTCGGGCGTTAGAGACATGGAGAAAATACGGAAAACTTCACGTGGCCAGCCCACCCTGGCGAAGCGCAAACCCACGACCGAACTCCCAGTGTTCAGGGAACAAAACTGTTGGCCAACGGTAGGCGGTCGCGGGATAATGCTCACACAATGAGAAATAACGCCACACTGCACCGGAAAACTCATGGGTCGCCCTTTGTTTTCGCAAAATTAGCAGAGAAGTTTTTGAGCACGCCGACGAAATCCGAGGCAATCGACAAAAGCCGAGACAAATTTTTCGCGAAAAAAATCGACGATAACCGAAGTCAATGAAAACCGAGGTATTACTGTATTTTCAACATGCTGCCAAGTTCATTGGCTCTGCTTAGTATTGCGAAAAGTGTTCATTGTCAGTTACAATTAACACTTTTAAGTAATTGTATTATATATACCGGATGATGGCTAAATAATGTATTCACTTTTATAAAATTAATATAAAGAATCCAACGAAAACAACATTGATTTTTAAACATCTTTAAAACTATTCGTCCATTGGAAATAGTCCAACATCACGAATATTTAAATTTTTTTTTTTTTGCCATATTTAAAATGTAAAATAACAAATATAATTACAACGTACAGAATGATTTATTAATATTGAAAATATCAAGAAGCCTATTACTAATCTTACTGAAATAAATAAATAAATAAATAAATAATAATTAAAAAAATAATTATCGTAAAATAATACAAAATTGCATCTCTTCTTGCATATTCATTCGTACTAGAATAATTTCAATTATTAATAAAAATAATTTTAATAGAAATTATGTTCTCGTGATAAAATAACAACAATAACGACAATTATTTAATAAATTTATTTCTGTTTAATGTTTCTAAACCTTTCATTTTTTACTGTCTTTGGGCAGTGCTATTTGGTTGTGGGTTCAGCACGGTCAACGAACGGACCACGGAAAGTTTTATGGATTATCTTAACGTTCGTAAGAACTAAATAAGGGCCATTTTGTCATAAATGACCTCCGGGAGACATTTACGCTCAGCTGGAATAATGTTTCCCGGAGATCGTCTATCGGAAAATCGAATAGCAATAAAAGCACAAGCATATTTCATATAATTTATTTTAACACAAATTAATACATAATAACTATTTAACCACATCAACTTTTTTTTCTGTTTTCGACAGAATTACAAATATAACAGATTTTATACCTATTAATTATTATTGAAACTAGGTTATTACAATAGTGTAAGAAATTGCTATCCCAATAATAGTAAACACCAAAGCTCGATCGACGACAAATATGTTCCATCCCGTGAACTGAGGAGTTTCTTCAAGACATTTCATGGAAAATTTGTATGCAGAATCTTTCAAAAAAGCATTACAAGAAGATTTTGTGTAGACAAGTGTGGAGACTTTTCTTCCAGCATCAGATACACGAGCTGCAGCGTTACAAACACACATAAACAAGAAGAACGGAAGTGCATGCAAAGCAAACATTCCAATACTATGATTTATGTTTGAGACAGATAAGCTGGCAAAGAACCAGCAAGAAGTAGTAACGATAGTTCCTCCAGAGATGGTTGTCCAAACTAGCAATATTTTCGAATAAAATTCTTCGAAATTGTCCGCAACTGACTTGATGCTCATGAATTCCTCTGGCAGATGAGAGATTTTTCTACAGAAGTCTTCAGGCGTGTAATTCTCTATTTTACGCGATAATTCGACAAATTCCATTTCTAATTCTTTACAGATTGAAATAAATAATACAAAACAGAAATAAAGTGGTGTTAATAAAAACACAAGGTGAATCATTTTTATAATCATTAGAAGTAATATTGAAATGTCTTCCGTAATTGCAATTCCGAAAAATGTTCTTACATTGTATAAATCAATTAACATTTTGTTTTGTTGTGATATACCAAGAAAGAAATAGTAGCATATATAAACTATATCATAAATCCAAATTAGAGTCATTAAAATGATTATGCTTTTGACATTTAAATGTTTTGAATTTCTTAAAGCAAACAATCCTTTTAAAGTGCAAAGAAGATTCCTTTTGTAAATTATGAGTGAATCGATAGCAATTACTACCATAATTTCTAATAAAATTAAAATTGATGAATTCAATAATAATTTCGCTGAATGATTATTCTTAAAATTTGAAAGTGTTGCATAGGAATGCCAAATAATATAAATTTTTTGAATAATTGATACTATGATACTATGAATGCATATATTTTTGTTCTGAATGTTTAAACCGAAAATTTTCATATTTACGAAGAGAATTTTCCAGGAAATCGATAATTGATCTTTCTGATCTTCTACTCTTGGTTGTACGTTTATCACCGAAAAACTCATGATGATGCTTCTATTGAAAAAATTTATACTAATGTATTATGAAATTTCACCCGTCCGAAAACAATAACTGTTACTCTGCTACTTACCTTCTTGGATTTACTTAAATTTGAAATGTGAAAAGAAATGAATTAACGTTTGAATGAAATACAAGTGAATATTTTCGAGCAAATATTAACACGAGTGTTCTTGCCGAAATTGGAAAGGATGCGTATAATCTAACAAACTGCACAATTACAGTGCATCACTGACGTCATAATTTGCAGACATCCGCAATGATCACGTCATTTTGATGCGTAAAACTGGTACGCTTCTGTCGTCATTTACAACCGCTGTACCGCTTAGCAGTACATTTTTACTTTGATGTTAAAATAATTAGACCACGCCTTTCGAGATAGTATTGTTCAATGAAAAGAGAGGTTAGCGCTTTATTCACGGAGCGAATATTTGGCATCATATATTATTCGGATAAATCTTAATATATTGTAGCTAAGTAATCTATTTGATCGAACACGTTTAACCTGTATTTCATAATTAATTTGAAGTTATTGTTGAAAAGTCGAAATTTTCTTTATATATTTATGGAAACAAGTTAAAAAAAATTATTTTAACGTTTAAATTTCGAATATTCTTGTACCGTTCTGCGCTACTGTATTTAATAGTATTATATTATAAAAATAAATTTTATACTATTCTGTTTACCTAGATATTTTAGACTCTTGTGCAATTATCAAACAAAAGAAAAGTCATTTCATAATGTAAATTACATCAAGTAAGGTTAGTCTAGCTTCACCCCTGTAAAAAATACAAAACAATTAATAAAAATTACAAACACGAATAATAATAGTCATAATTAAAAAGAAACAGATTATAATGAAGAAACTGCAATGTTTCCGTGTCGAGAAAATATTTGTATTTTGTTGCTTATCACAAATATTTCCATCTTGTAAACACTGGATTTCATCGACAAGTGAGAAGAACATTCTGTTATTTTGCAAGAAGAAAATGACAAGTTGTTTCTAGAAACAGATAGAGTTGCTATTGCTAGTGATTTCTTAGATCTTTTCCGAAGAGATTTCAACAAATCACGCTTTAATTTCCTGTACTTTATAGTAATTTCCTACTTTCCTCTATTCTGACATTTTGTCAGCTATTTCGTCTGTTATTTAAGCTAGGTATTTCGAATTTTGTAGAATTGACTGCCGTGTCTTAATTCTGCTGAAAACACTAAACAATACTTTTTTCTAACATCAAACTTAAATGGTATTGTAATCTATTTTTTTATTTTTTGTCGCATAATAATAGTTTTGTACAGAATAAAAACTAATACACACTTTACTTCACAACATTATCCTTTACCTTATGAGAGATTTATGATAAATACAGTTCGTAATTAATCGTGCGATTATAGGTGTGATTTGTCGGATTATTAAGGGCCAGGTTAACAACAGTGTACATTTTCGAAAAATTATTAAATATTTTAATAAAATTTCCAATATTATTAATTTCTCTAAATATCTGATATATTATTTGTGAATTTATCTGTTTTATGTGCTTCGTATTCACAATTACTTCTGCAACGAATTTATATTTGTAATTTTACATTGTTTTCTACAATAAGTAAATTAGACACAAATTTTAAATTAGAATTTCCATTGAGTTGTTGACAACAAACGAAATGTCATTAATTTATTTCGAATTTTTACGAGAAATGTTTACAAACTAATAGATTTAAAATCTATATAAAGTTATTTATGCAGGCCATTGTCGTTTTTGAAGAATATAAAGTTTTGTATTTCTAAAAAGTAATCTTTTGTCAATTTAAGGATACTTTTGATAATCTCATATGAAGATAGACAATGTTTTATATTTTTATAACTCATAAAATACGATGAATTTAGTATTTAACGCGATATACTTGCATATTTACACCATACAATTAATCACAATAAAATCTATCACAACCGGGTCTGAGTTGCAATCGGGCCAAGTTCCGTAGACGGATGAGGCGTAGGCAGAATCTAGATACCCGGGAAATCGAAACCAAACGAGTGATCTCAAGAATTTTTCCCGAGCTATCGTGTTTCATCTCTCAGTAACCACCCGCCGCAATGTGGATCTTAACGAGCGATATATATTTTAAAACACACCTTAATGCCCACAGAGCAAAAAAGAACTAAAAATAGAAAATCCACACTAATATATTGAACTCCTATTATTTAGGGTATTTCAAATTTAGTGCCACACTCGATTTATTATCTTCTCTCAAATAGTGGCTTTGAATAGTTAATGTTATGTGTTTTGATAATCCTAACATCACAATAAAAATATTCACAAATATCTCAAGGAAATTTGTAATATTCAGTTATTAAATCGACACTCTTCTATATTTTAATACATCACAATCGTGTTAAATGCAAGCTTGGTAATTATTTAATCCCATTTACTTCTTTCTTCAATATAAATTGCATAAAGGGCATCCAGATTATATAAATAATATTTTTGGAAATAGTATACGTGCAGTCCATATATTATTAAAATATTGATTCAGTCGTTTGTTTACACTTCCACGAAATGGAAAGAAATTCATTATTCGTTCAAATATTTATTTATTCGAAATTATATTTACTTTTTACTTCGTAAATGAGTTGTAAAACTTGTACATTTGATGAATTTAAAATTAAATTTAGAAATAGATTGTCGATTCAAATTTCGTAGTGGCATATTTCTTATCAACAGTGTTTTCCAGAAATATAGTTTATCACAGGATCAATGATGTTGCAGGCAAATTAATAAAATCCATAGATGATTGCATACACTTCGCAAATTTCTTAAAAATCGTTTCTACAGTTATTCTTTCTAGGGTTTCTTTATCTTCTTCGAATTCAGGCGGTTTTTAACCCGAGAAATATCCTGGGAAATTCTTTTTATTCCGGGAAATTTGGCAAATTTTTTAAAGTTCATTCTTTTCTGATTTTGTGCTAAGGATGAGAAAATTTCGCAAATAGAGTGTATAATTATCTGATGAACTGTCAGAATAAACTTGTATTTATTAATTTTAAGTCAGCTTATTAGTTTTTTAAATTTTTTCTTGTTACGACATTTCACAGATTGTCAATTATTGA